>NC_043960.1:34559770-34644343 GCF_902148855.1 Sphaeramia orbicularis
ATGCTGTCTATTAAAACAGTAGACACTTTATTGATACAACAACTCAATCAATAAAAATATTTTATATTATGTTTAAGGAAAAGAAAGTATTTTACATGAATGTTCTGACATTCATGATTAGGAAAAATTCAAAGATTTTGGAATCAAATTCAAGGCATTTCTTCTCTTTTCAATCCTTTCTGTTTGTGATGACCTGCTTATAAACAGTTAAACTTACAAACCATTTGACTGAACTTTACTAATAACACTGGTCTACAAGTAAAGTGCCACCTCAATAAAATTAGTGAAACTTTACCAAGTTTGAGTCACGAATAAAGAAAAATTAAGTCAAAAATGCTGATTGGCTGTAGTTTCCAAAATACAGTCTTGGGTCAAAATATGAAATTCTGAGAATGAATGAGGGAATGGGTTTTACTGAAGAAGAATGTTTGTCTCAGAGCTACACATCTACTCCAAAACACTGTCTGCACCTGACAATAGATTCACTTTTCACATTCTATCATATAAACATCAACAAACCAGTACTTTTTTCATTTGTTTTCAAATTCATCTTACTTAAGTATGTAAGATTTACCACATTTGATCTCTGAGGCAGATAATTTCTAAAAAACTGTAGACCACTGCAATTATTCTTCTTATTGGTCTTATTAACATGAATCATAAAAACATCTTCATTTAATCCATGACGATGAAGCTACAGATAAATAGAAATGCGTAGCAAAAAAGAGTATACTCCAAAAATTTCACAGAACAGGTGATGAGGTTTTTCGCACATGTCGAAGGAGGAAGTGACTCTGCTGTAGTTTCACAGTGTGTGTAACCAGCCCGTACTGCTCTGACATGTGTAACTGGTAATCAGTGTGACATTAACAGTCAAAGCTGTCGTACCTGGCTGTCCTTGCTGTTGTGGAGCCACAGGTCCTCCCATACCTGCCTGTTGCCCTGAACCTCCACCTATGGTGACCTGCTGTAAGGTTGGCCCTCCACTCATCATAGGCCCTTGTCCTGGGTGTCCAGGGGCCACTGGTCCAGGGGGTCTACATTTGGAAAGCCCCTTGCCAAATGCCACCGCTCCAACCAAAGCGTTGGTGTCTGCAGGGTTGAAAGATGGCTTGTTCTGTCGTAGGGCTGAAAGAAAACACTCATAAATGTCAAATTATGCTCTTTTACAAAATTTTTTTGGATAAAAATCCTGTACTGTTAGTGAAACTTACCTGCACTTTCTGCATCTCTATCATCGCGAGGATTGTTCAGCTTCTCCAGCAGATTGGAACAGAGCTTATTCAATGTCTGGATCTGTTTCTGTTTGGAAAATCAACCAACAGAGCATAAAACAACTGAAGATTAAGAAAAAATGAAAAGGTCTGCATATTGTTTGGCTCCAGGATGGTGTTTCAATCAACATGCTCACATTTCATTAAAATACTATAAAGAAAAATGCTAAGAGAACTGAATTGCCCATTTGGAACCAAGCATTGTGCAGACTTTTACATTTTTGTAACCTCAAGTATTGTTTTCTTTGTTGTCTTGCGCCTGTATTATAGAAATTCAACTTCCACATCTTGGCAGAGTCCTTTCTATGTATTTATTCAGAAATGAAACACACTACAGATGTCCTTTTATTCACTGGAAAAGCAAGAGCAAGAAATAACTGACCTGTGCCACCTCTGGGCCAATACGTGCAGCCTCTGCACTCAGCTGTTTCTCCTGTTCTTCCACCTCTGGATCAGGCTTTGTACGTAAATAGTCTGGCACGATCTCATGGCTGAACACTGGGACACGCTGCTCAGTTAGTTTCTAAGGGAGAAAAATTAGAAGTGACAGATCAGAGAAGTCATTAATTATGTAAGATACTTAGATGTAATGTTCAAAATGAAAGATACTCACTGCTAAATCTTCATCTCTGTCCGGATTGAGAAGAAGTGGGATTATGACCTGGCTGCGAAAGGATGGGGTCTTCTCATTCTTAAGCAGTTTGTTGATGGTGTTCAGCTGACCAGACAGGAGGGCAAAGTTGTCCAACACAGACGGCCTGAACAAAGCAACAATGACAATGATTCCAGAAGCAAAACACTACAACTGGAAGTTCTTAGAAATCCAGCAGGTAATTTAGTAAAAGAAGGAAAATAATTTTAAGGTCTATCTGTGAAGTCTTATACCTAAAAGTAAAACGTACTTTTACGTAAACATATTAATGAAGAAATTGCTTGTAAACAAGTTGAACAACCAACAGTTCAGTTGCAAAGACTGAAGATCATCTATAGGAAGGGTAGGATAAAGTAGGAAATAAGTGTCCCATAAAGGATGTGTGAATGTGGATATCCTTGGATATTTTGGTGTAATCCTCAACAGCAGATGAAGGAACCAAAATGAAGGACAAATGCAGAGTTGAAGTAGAGGAACCACCTGCACAGACTCTGTTCTGCTGAGTCGAAGGCAACCTTCTATTCATACATTTCAAGGATCTACTTTTATCGATACAACAGTTATAACAGAGTCCCATCACAAGTTTTTTTTTTTGTCTGAAAAACTGTTGATGGGAAGAGGCTGCTTTTGGTGACGAAAACTGATCACTCAAGTGTCTAGGAGTAACGGTTAGTTTGACGGTATCAATATTTTACTTACCATGTCAATCGCTCGTATTCATTTTCCAATTTATAAATAAATCCGTGCAGAGCGTTTTTGACATGAGCCACTCGAGAAATTAGCGACTCCACCGAGGCTTCTAATTGCTTCTCTTCACGTTGCTGACAGAAAGCAAAAAAAATAACATCACCAGTTAAAAAAAAATACGTTAACCTAACAGACACCTCTTTTAAAGAGCCTACTTTACTTTATTATTGTCGTTAGCAACTAGCATGCTAATGCTAACTCACTACACAATTAAACCAGAAACACCTTAAAACGGTAAAACTAACATCAAATTCCAGTGAATTTTCCTACTTATAGTATAACAAAGGAAGCAAATTTGTGACAGGGGTCAGTATAATAACTTAATTTAAGATTACCTGCATTGTTGAACCAGAAGCTGAGTATGATGTGTTTTGCTAATACTCGCTCATTGCACTAAGACTTCCGGGTAAGTTTCTTTCAAAATAAAAGCACGTATTTCATTGGGACTATTTTCTCTCACTATGAACGTAAGTTTTGTGACTACATTGTACAAACAAAATGTGCTGACGCCCTGCACACTTTTCATTCTTCTTACATTAAAATCTATGTTGCTGCTGATGTTTGACAATGTATACAGTAATTTACTTTGTACGTAGTATATTCCAAATAATTCATTTTCCTGTTTTTGCAGTATCTGAAAAATGAGTGGCAGCATGACAAATACCTGATATTCAAAGAGTTAAAATCTTTCAAAATGTATTTGACAATTAGATCAGATGCAGGTGGAAAACTAGCTCAATGACAGTAGAATACAATATTATAATAATGTATAATACTTTTTGTAGCTTACTTTCAAAAAGCACATATTTTGTGCTTAGCAGTACAAATGTGACTATTAGACCCAACTCTAAAGGTTAATCATGGCTAAGTGATGGTATGTCTGAATCTGTCCCAGGCTTTATACTTAAAACAAGAGAACTGCACTAGTGGTAGTAAGACAGTAAAAGGTCATCTCAGTTTGTCATCTTATTGCAGTTTACCCAGTGCAACACTCAGTTGGACTCTGAAATAAGTAACCAGGAGCACACTTTGTTGCCAAAATATTTTATTTTCTAATAAAGGTGGTCCAAGACCAGTTTGACACCAACTGTCAGCAATTTGCTCGATGCTGATTCACAGTTCAGCTACAGGTCCAATATGTGTAGTAGCATATTATCTTTTTTAATAAGGTTAGTATATCCCTTGAGTCTACATTTCTTTACTTGGCAAATACAGTAAAGCCATCTTAATTTAAGAAAAAACAGAAGATTGTTCCTTCAAAACAGCTGTTCCTATTGTAAGTGTAAGGCTTTAACAAAGTGAAATGTAATAGGTCCTACATTAATATGTGTCTGAAGAAAAGCACTTGGGGGAGGAAGCATTTTATTCACACTTGTGGCTACAAAAATGTAAACTTGGCAAGAGCACTTCAAAGAGGCTCTCAACATCGCCCATTTCCACGACAACAGTCTTCAGCTGGAGTAGTACTCGATGGTCCACCTGACCGTTCTCTCTGCCGAAACCTGGGAATACACACCAAAGAGCATGGAAGCATGTGTATTAAGTGTTTATCCCTGCTGTCATTCAGTAGTGTTCATTGTGAATATTTCTGGTTGTACGGGACCCTACCTGAATTCTTGTACCTCCGAACGGCACCTCCACCGGGCTGACATTATAGTTGTTAATGAAACAGGTACCTGCCTCCAGGTTCTCAGCAACACGATGGGCTCTTGAAATGTCCTACAAACAGATAAATGAACACATTTTGGGTCAGTAGTCAAATTTATGACACCATTAAAATGTGGCCTCATCTTAACATTCAACCATGCCCACTATTATTTCACAATGACTTTCACTTTTATTGGCTACCCTGAATCCCAGCCATGGAATTCAATATCTTATCGCCAAGTGCAAACCATTAGCAGTATGTCAGCAGTTGCAACAGACTGCTGAGCAATTACAATCCAAGAATGCACTGTCTATGTCCGCGACTGACCTGGTAAGACTCCAGAGGCCAATCCAAAGGTAGTGTTGTTGGCCCTCTTGATGACCTCCTCCTCTGTGTCGAAAGGCAGCACTGACATAACTGGCCGAAAATCTCTCCTTCACAACAGGTCATGTCATCTCTGCAGTTATCTGCATATGGAAAAAGACATGGATGCAACATTCTGGCAAAGAAACATTCAGATCACACAGAAATATAAAGACATAAGACCTACCTAACACACAGGGCGACATGAAATAGCCATCTTTAAGTTTGGGGTCACTTGGAACATAAGGGTCTCCACCACAAAGCACTCTGGCCCCCTGAGAAAACAGACGCACCACTCAAGGAACTGTGATGTCGACTAACTTATACTGCTCTCAGGTCAAGTGAGGTTCAGCCTCACTCATAGCTGATATATTCAGATTTCAGATAAAGAATTATTAACATACCTGCTTCTTGGCTCCCTCGACATAGCCCAGCACCTTATTCAGCTGTGGTTTGCTGATCAGCGCTCCCATTCGGGTGCCTTCGAGCAGGGGGTCGCCGATACGGATGGCCTTGGTCCTCTTAACCACCTCTTCCAAAAACTGGGGCAGGATGTCTCTCTGCACATACACTCTGGTCCCGTTGCAGCAAACCTTTACAATGTAGACAGATAGTAGAATTTCACATCATGTTTCATTAAGCTTCTAAATCCATACAACAAATGACACAGCGGGTAAAATTTGTGATCTCACACAGGGTTGAACTGAATTATTATAATATATTCAAAACTGACATCAATACCAATAACTTGGCACTGATACACATACTTGAATTACACTCTTTGATACAATTTCATAAAATCCAACCAAAAAAAAAAGAAGTTCCACAATATGTTACAACCCTTTTTGCATTTTAGAAACTATAGGCAATAGAAATCATCAACCTATTTACTACAATATAGTTTAACTCAAATTGTCTGCTGCATCAGGTAAATTTGATCTTTTGGCACCTTTAAGTAAAATAAACACAGTTGGACATTAAACCAGCTCAGTTGATGTCACTACTGTAACTAAGTGACCTTTTGGCAGCTGCAGATATCAGACCATGAACAAGTAAACTTGTTTTTACATAGACACTTTGTCAAAGCAATGGCCCAAACACATTGTCTTTTATGTTTACAAAGTGTACAGAGTGTGTAGTTTCATTGATTATGAATCCAACATTATTAATTGTTGCTACAAATAGAAGTACTCCTTAGGTATTGAAACATGTTATTGAATGACAAGACATTTTTAATACTCTAAGCAAGTCAGTCCGTGCCATATGAGTATTTCAGTTCAGCTCTTCTTACCTGCCCCTGTGTAAGGAAGTTTGCCATAAGTGCTCCTTTCACTGCATTCTCCATCTCACAGTCCTTGAAGATAATGAGTGGAGATTTTCCACCAAGCTCCAGAGTCACCTGCTTCACCGTCTTTGAAGACATTTCCATGACCTGAGCACAAAACAGATACACAGCACATGACAACAAGGACAAGTCTCTTTTAGCTTGTTCAGTTAAACTAAATCAGGATGAAACACTTCATTGGTACCTTTTTGCCTGTTGGCACACTGCCAGTGAAGGAGACTTTAGCAACCATCGGATGGTGGCAGAGCAAAGTGCCAGTCTCTGCTCCACCTTGGACCACACAGAAGAGTCCATCAGGGACTCCAGCCTCTTTGTAGATCTCAGCCAGGATCACAGCAGTCACAGGAGTCATTGGGGAGGGCTTGAAAACCATGGCATTACCTAAGGACAAAAACAGGAATCCAACAGGAATAGAACATGCCCCACACACATGAAAAAAAGAGGTACAATCCCATTATATGTCGTTACAAACTCACCACAAGCCAGAGCAGGAGCAGATTTCCAACATGCAATCTGGAACGGGTAGTTCCAGGCACCAATTCCAGCACACACACCAAGAGGCTCCCTCCTGGTGTAAGCGAATGCTCCACCAGGAAGCTGGACGTGCTGGCCTGAATAAAAATATACACACACAATTTGGAGACATTAAAGCAAAAGACAGGTTCAAGAAGTGAAATAGAACATAGAAACTACTTACAAAAAACCTACATTTATATTAGAAATGTCATGAGTATAAACAGTATAAGCTAATGCATCACCAATCATGATCAAAAAACTTTAACGATGGCCAAATGGCATCCTTATCGCATCCTGAAAAGCTCCATGTAGTCTGGAGAGGTTCACTCTGTTTCATCTTCGCAAATTAGTCCCCAAATGTATAAACAGTTTAACACAGAGCAAGAACAGACCCTAAAACACCATTATAGATTAACATTTGGATATCAGTTTCCTCCATGTAGAGCCGTCAACCGCTATCACCTGAGAAACTAATTATTTAAAACTATATGATACTTTAACATAAACTCTAGCAAAAAGAGCAGAATCCATTTTAGCCTAGTACATTTTGTTCCATGTATTTATTTTCTCTTCTGCATTTGTAGATTTATGGATTAAGATTTTGACCATGTGTAACTGTTAGTAAAAGTCCAACTAGTGACAGGATCTGAGGCTTGTGCAGTACATCAGTTTCTGTACTCTGACCACTTCATTTGCCCATATTACATAAAATAAATTCAAGTATTTATTGACGAACCTGCGAGTGTACCAGCCATGCCAGCATAGTACTCAATGGTCTGCCATGAAACATCAATGTCCACCAATGCTTCAGTGATGGACTTGCCGTTGTTGATCACTTCCAGCTTTGCAATATTCTCCCTTCGCTCCTATTTCAGTTAGAATTATGCAACACACAAGAAACACAATGATTAATTAAAACATACTTGACTAATTGTGCTGTGATAATTTAGCACCATTAAATGTGAAGAGCTTTGCTTTTATGTGATGTGACAAATTAAAGATGAAGCTCTAATCAACAGACAAACAAAAGGTTTATTTTGTGCAAATATAGGCCAGCAGTCTGAGGTCAGGGAAAGGTTGTAATGAATAACTAGTGTCTTATTGCATGTCTACTGCAGTCAGCTCCAATTTATGTTGCGCAACTCTGAAACCTGCTTGGCCACTTTCCAGCAGTGCATGAACTACTGAACAGTTTTGATCAGCTCACCCTGATAATACGGGCAGCCTCGAGCATCACTCGAGCTCTTTCCATGCCAGACATCTTCCTCCATTTCTGATATGCATCATGGGCACTCTTTATGGCTTCATCCACCTCCTCGGCTCCACAGGGTACCATCTGACACAAGATCCGGCCTGCACAAACACAAAGCAGCAGCAGATTGAAGAATGGGTGAGCTGCAAACAGTGGAGTATTCACATATTTAAAATAAACAGTATGAACACTCAAGTTTGACGATACTAAAGGTAAAGGTTCTGAATTCAAACACTTACATAAGTATGTGTATGCTACTCACTGTATGCTCAGCTCATTTTCAAGGGGTCATATTTTGCTAAACCCACTTTTGTTAGTCTTTGGTACATTTATATGTGTATTTGGGGATGCTAAAAATTCATAAAGTTTGAATTTGAACCCTCCAGGTGCTGCAAAGCTATCTTTATATTCATTTTGGCAAAAATCGAGTGGATTTCTACAACCCGTTTTAATTCCTGCTTAATTTGTTGCGTCTATAACTAGTTACGTCATGGCATTTGTACATATAAGGTCAAGACTTCCAACGAACATTTCTCAGTGTATGTTATAATTGTTTGTCAGCAGAAGCGGTTGTAGTCCATACTGAAAATATGTCCAAACTTCAAGCTGATTACCTAAAACGTTCAGCTGTTGGTTGTATTAATGAACACAAGAGGCTAAATAGGACAGAGCAGCACAATCAACAACCTGGAGGGGGTGGGGTATGAAGTGGCTCATTCGCATTTTAAAGGGCCAGTGCTCAAAATGACCTTTCTGGTGTCATTACTCAGAAATAGGGTTTAAGATGGATCTGTGGAGTTGAATTAATTAAGAATTCAGACCCAAACATAGCATTTACAGTTTATGTAGAGCACAAGGAAATGTTTTAAAATGCATAATTCCATTTTTTTTTAAAAAAAAAAAAAGCTAAATATCACTAATTTAAGCAGTTTATAAACTGATGAGTAGTTTGATCTCCAACAACACCTCATAATATTCTGGACAATGCATTGCCAACTAATCCAAGACCATTCTACATCGGGATAAAACATTTTTACCTCTTCTCATGAAATGATTGTGACAATGTGATTTATTATTCATTGATAAAGTGTAACTGGGACTCAGTATGTTGGCTAATCATTGTTCCAGGTCTAAGGTGATTACTGATTAGTATAAATAGGAAAAAAAAAAGTATGAATGGGTCTGTAAACAAAATTATTCCAACTTTCTGGGCAACAGTGTACTTGACCAAAAGAGTAGGATAATTTCCTCAAGCCATAACTTAATGTTTCATCCTTTGATTTCTCACCAATATGCACATGTATGTGGTTTTTAGCTGACAGTGAAAGGGTGAACATTTACAATGTGAGAAGTAATTAAAGCTGTCAATTGTAGTTGAACAAAAAGTATCTTTTTGTCTGGGATGTAGCAGAGTAGCTCTGTAAACTTGGTTAAACAGTCTCACTTTTACACAAACTTGCACTTGACTAAAATGCTTAGTTACTTGGTATGAGTGACTAAAGTGATGAATAAGTGCAGCTACCAAATCCTCCATCCAGATGTTCTTATGTTCACTTTAAATACTCCCTGATGACACATGGTTCAGTTACATAACACAATGACCTCTTATAAACCTGCGATTAGAACAATGAACACACACAAATGTTCTACAAATGTCTTTCCTTAGGTTTGACGTGGCCACAAAAGCTTTACACACTAGTCTAAAAATGTGTATGTTGCATTTACCGGTTGCTGGTTCGAAGACGGGTTCCAGGTACTTCTCCTGTCTGGGTTTCACTCGTTTCCCACCCCAAAAATTCAGGTGATCCGTGACCACCAGAGCCCCAGTGGAGGCTCCGGGCATGGTGTCGAGAATTGACTGGGCCATTTTCAGACGGAGAGGACCTGCAAAGAGAGACAATGAAAGAAAAGTGAGTGAAACCGTGCAGAATATTAACCTACCTTAACCAAGTGTGTATTTAATCCCCAACGCACACTCCATGCTAACTCTTAGCACTAGCTAATTTATTTAAGCTAGTACATTGAGCTAGAAAATAATATTAGTAAAGTAGCGCACCGAAAAGCAGTGCCCTACAAAAAAAAAAAATCATGCAAAAGAAACAGTTCAGTAAAATGTGATGTAACTTCACCTTCTGTGCTCCGCTAACAGACTGAAGGGAACTCCGTTTGTCAGTAGGTCACTTATAAACACCGAGGACACGCCTTCTCCATCGGGACCAGTCTCATTTCCCTTTTTCTATGTCCTCGCTGGTCTAAATGAGGCAGTGATTTCTTTCACTTGATTTCAACATCTCAGTACGTGGAGTCCTAGCTTTTCAGACAAGCTTAAACGTATGTTTTACAGGTAAAACAAGGTGAGAAAAAGAGTTTATAAAGAGTTTCCAGTTCAGGGCCACTACTGCTAATACTGGTAGTACCATCTAGGTACTTTAAGGACAAGTAAGGGGTAAGAGGATGTGCAAACCACACTAGACATAGGCAAGGCAAGGCAGGTTTATTTATATTGTACATTTCATGTACAAGGCAATTCAAAGTGCTTTACATAACACATTAAAAACATTACAGCAGAAGCAATAAAAAGTATAGGCATGAGAAAAACATACAAAACAAAACATAATCAGATAAATAGATAAAACAGATAAAACAGATAAAAACTTTAAGCTTAAAAGAATAAAAACTCTATTCAAATGCAGTTGAGAACAGGTGGGTCTTTAACCTGGATTTAAATAAACTGAGTGTTTCAGCTGATATGAGGTTTTCTGGAAGTTTGTTCCAGACATGTGGAGCATAGAAGCTGAACGCAGCTTCTCCATGTCTGGTTCTGACTCTGGGAACTGACAACAGACCGGATCCAGATAACCTGAGGGGTCTGGTGGGTTCATACTGAGTCAGGAGGCCACTGATGTATTTTGGGCCTAAACCATTCAGAGCTTTATAGACCAGCAACAGAACTTTAAAGTCTATCCTCTGATGGACAAGTAGCCAGTGTAAGGACCTCAGAGTTGGACTGATGTGGTCCGCTTTTCTGGTCTTAGTGATATAAAACACATAGGACAGGCAGACCATCAACCAATGTTAGGAATAAGCAGAGTTTTCTGCTGCATTGTAGGCAGGTGATCATTGATGTAACTTTTCTTGTCAGTTTTAATTTATGGTGGTGTTTTATACATATATGCCACTGGATGTTCTTCATCATTCATCATATTACTAGTGATAACTGCAGTACTCACCATAGTGAACTGTATGTACGTTGGTTGGCCCTCTCTCTCTTTAATGCACGGTAAACAGTGGATTTTATTTATTTATAAAGCACTCATTGATCTTTTACCTTCATATATCACTATATTACTATCTTTTGATATGAGCATCCGCAAAACTCATTTGAAAAACTTTATTTTGTTGCAAGTACCATCTGTTTTTACTGCTCTCAGAAAATCTAGTTTTACTTTTTGTGCAGCTACAGCTTGGAACAGCAGGACAAAATCTTAACAAGGGCAAGTCACATATTTAATCGTAATCATATTTTACTGATTGTTTGTGGTTTAGCTAATTTAAATTATTATATTTTTATGAGTTTTAATAGCTTTATTGCATCAATGTTTAGTTTTTCTTATATCACTACTGATTATCTGTTCTGAGTGTAATATTAGAATTATATTTGTTTGGTTTTCTGTTGTTTCCCGAGTCAACTGTTTTTATCATCACTATTTTTCATGTTGTGTCAGTTATATCCCCCAAAGACCCAGCAAAGTACAAGTTTCGGGCTTTGTTTTTTTTTGGATGAAAGAAATTGTCTTTGAGTGAAAACAGCATGACGCAACATTGTAATAATTCTGTGAAACTCTTGTCCCCAAAAGTGGACAACAAACTCATAGCTGGGTCTCAGGAGAACATTCCAAATGATGCCTTCACCTCAGTATATTCAGAGATTAAATAAAGGTTTAAAAAAAATAACTCACTCAATCAATAATAAAATAAAAACAATAAGTAATATCATTGTAATGATAGTGTTGGTCCCCCCTCCAGCCCCATGCACAGTGCCTGAGGTGCATTATGGGAGTGGTGTTTCTGTTCCCATTTCTACACTCTATGTAATAATCAGTAATTACATCTGTATATATCCTGACTAGAGGCAGGGCTGCTCCAAGCCTTTTTAGGAACCCATTCTGAATTTGGTGGCCAGTAAACATGGACATCGTTTGTCTTCGTTTTTTGTTGTTTTTTTTTTGTCATTGTTTGTTTAGTTGGAGAAGCAGATCATACAAAACTTCTCTTGTGGGTACAATTCAATGTCCACACCTCAAATGTCAACAAAGAGTGAGCTGCTAATCCAAGGTTTGTTTGTTTTTTATGATATTTTCTCTGTTGACACACAGGATAGAACTGTAACTTCATGTTTTTACACTAAAATCCAGTAAAGCTGACAGTTCATCCACATCTGTGAAATAAAGTACACATATATTTTCTTTCCCATGGAGGTGATTCTGAGGATGGTGTCCATCTGTGTAAAATGAGTCATGACACTGTGATGAAGGTTCATGATAAAGTATTTTTACAGAACAGATCTCTAAGTCTCTAGTTCAGGGGTGGCCAACCCTGGTCCTGGAGAGCTACTATCCTGCATGTTTTAGATGTTTCCCTCTTCCAGAACGCCTGACGGTTGTTATCAGGCTTCTGCAGAGCTTGATGATAGGCTTATCATTTGAATCAAGTGTCCTGGAAGAGGGATACATCTAAAACATGCAGGATAGTGACTCTCCAGGACCAGGGTTGGCCACCCCTGCTCTAGTTCATGTTGTTGAATCAGCCACTAAACAGTCTGTAACTTTTTTCTGGGTCTTTTTTTCTACCTTTAGTTTAGTCTCACTGTATACGTGTTTATATGCGTCTGTTTTGTTATGTGTAAATATCTGTAATATTTTTTGTGTGTAATTTACATGTTAGACTAGAATAGTGAGTTTTTATGGATGAGACCTATATGACTGATTGTTTTTCAAGCACTCAAACCTCTATAAAGGTGTAAAGGCATATTGGGCTATATAAGACGTATAATGAGGAAAAACCTACAAAAGCTCAAATACAATAAAGAAAAACTGTATTGTACTGTACTGACAAAGTTAATGGTTCAAGATCAGCATGAAAAACAAGTTAAAAAAAAACAAACAAAAAAGGCAAGAAGACGAAGGCAGACAAGGTGGAGAAACCCTGCAGCTTTCTGAGTTATGATAACTTCCAATGAAGTTATGTTCACCCTACAGATATACTCCTTTAATCAAGTATTTTTGATTAGTACTCAAAAATTGGTTGCTTACAGAATTGTTTTGCTTCTCCTACAAATTAACTTGTTCTAACTAGTTTTCCATATTTTCTTCATTACCACAATTATGACATTTGTAAATCATTTAGTAAACCGAGTTGTCCAGTTCCATATTCTTCAGCCATTTTGTTTTTCACAGCGTTCACACAGTAAAAATCTTAATTAACTATACCATCAACTAAGAAGCCATATTACTGAGATGTCCAGTAAGTGTGACAGAGATGTAAAAATAATTATCACGTTAATTTCATTAAGTCAAAACTGTTTGAAACCAATTAATGCATAAGTTTTAATTACACACTATATTAAGTTGATGTGCTTAATATTAATATGTCAATAATGTTACCAGAGCAGAGAGGCAGAAAGTATAAGATTGCTCTTTCTGCTCCTTTTCATTCATGTGGTCATTTTGCTGGCATTTGAACTTTTTCTGAGTTTTTTATTTTATGAATGAAATAACATAACCTAAAAAAACAGTGTTTGTCAAAAGATCTGTTTACATCTAAAAAGGTCAGTTTTCTTAAACATAGATTAAACTGAGTCTAAGATGGAAAAACTTTTTTTTAATGTTTGTTGAACTTTTTTGTCTCACACTGATTTAAAACATGTCTGGGAAACAATTTAGTGTGGTAACCATGCAGTTAAAAAGTGGGATACATGTCATGAATTACTTATTGTAACTCATTGATGGGGTGTTTTCTTTTCTCCAGAGTAAAAGCTCCTACAGATTAAAGAGAAAGAGCTTTCAAACCCTGTGACACCAGAAGAGCCACAGCCTACAACAGTAGCAGAGGAAGGAAAAAAACATCTGAACCAGAGGCTGCTGCAGGGCCATGATCTAGTCCTGTACCAAAAATACAGCCAATAAATATGTAAACTTCCTGTCATACAGAACACAAGGGGAACTCTGACAGAGGTCATCCTAACTGTTAGGATGCATTTAACTTGCTATAACAGGCACCTTTATTGGAGGGACTAGCGAAGGGAGAACTTCAGAGGACCAACTTGTGAGAAATAAAGCCAAATGTATCTTTTTGATGTATGAAATTTGCTTAAACAAAAGAACTTTTTGTGTTAATAATTTAATTGAACCCGTTTAAATGTCATGCTTTTATTCTTGAATTCTCTATGCAGCCCATAAAATTGTAACCATCATTTAAATCAGTTCAAAGACTTACTGAGAAATGTTGATTTACATAATCTCTGAGAACCAAAAACCCACTGTTCTAAATAATTAGATGAATCACAGAAGAATAGATTTTTTTATATGAATAATATGAGGGCAAAAAATACTTAAAAAGCATGTTTTGTCAGCATGTTTCACTGTCACTTTAGTTTTAACTATAAGTCACCAAAATTCAATGTTCTGCTCGACATGTGTGTGTGTGTGTGTGTGGGGGGGGTTATTTAAAAAAAAAAAAAACATATTGCACTGAATTGACTGTCAGTGTGCCTTTATTGGCAAGTACATGATGGGTTATTGCAGAATCCCATTGCACTGCATTTAAGTCAGATCTGTATAAGAAAACTTTACCAAAATGTCAAGGCTAATGTAAACGAAACATCTTTCAAGTTTAATTTTTAGCCTAATTAAATGAGAAAAATATTCAAAATACAGAAAACAAAAAAGGCTGATAAACATAATCATAAAACTTTATTAATATGCAAGAAATGAGGATACAGACATGGCATAGAATAATACTGACGAATGAGATGGCTACTGTGTCAAATTAACAATTTTAAAAAACTATGCTTGTCCGGAGCACATCATGTATCCTTTGGTAATCACATAATTAAGATAATTTCCTCCCATGATTTCTAGCTGACTCATTGTTAAGTTAAATAAACACATGAAAAGATGAACAACAGGTTGTTACAGCAGCTGCGACAGATAATACCTCAGCTCCAAAACAGCACAAGCAGTTCTGTCTGTAACCAAATGAGGGCGCCGCAGCTGCAGTCACAGCGGCAGTGCAGAACACCAACACTGAACCCCAGTGATGCTCAGGAAAACTTAGCTGCTTGAGGAGGAGGTCCAAGGAAGCCTCCAGCCTGTTTTGTTGCAGCTCTGGATGGCGCAAGACCCAGCATCTTCTGGATGTTCTGAAGAAAAGACAGAAAGGAGAATATTTAAGAAAACTTGGTATGGGATAAAAATTTTAAAGGCATGAAATTCTGATGAAACAGAGTAGTTTGAGACACATTTAACCCAAACACTGAGCAAGGGAAGCAATATTATGTTCCATAATTGAAGAGGTAAAAACTTTGTTCTGTCACTCATTATGAGGGTCATTATACATATTATACATTATGGTTTACCCAGGCAGGCTGTTGAGGCTTTGTAACGGAGGACTGCTCATTAAGGTAACTGTTTTATAATCCCTAGTGAAACATAAACCGTACCTTCCTTCCAATATCATGACTTTTACTGATAGAGGTCAGCATTTGCGGTCTGATCTCACTTCTACTGTTTATTAAAAATAAACAGGCTCATCTGTAGCCTAAAACAGTGTTTGTGCCTTCATTTCAACCTGAGCAAACTAGGTTTATAATGTTCTTTTGCAAATATATTTGCAGTTTTTGGGTGTAACATTTACCATTAGAAATGTAGTCGATAAACATGTATGACAAGTGTTAGCTTTAAGAAGCACATTGCAGATTGCCTGAATTTTGTCATTTAGCAAAATTATTGCTTTCCCTTGACGCTGACCAAATAACCTGAGGGAATATTTATAGAATAACAAGGCAAAATCACCTGTCTGATGGACATAGTGCAGAGGATGTAAAGGAAGATGAAGGAGCAGTCAGTGTAATCTTCGCCAAGCAGGTTGCGATGTGAAAGTCCCTGGATGTAGGACAGGGGCACGAATGGCAGTTTGGCTACTACCCTTCCATCAAAACTAAACAAAAAGGGCACAAATACTGTTAAGAGCATTGACTGTACATTTAAAGCAGTAGACTGAAGAATTTACAAAAGACACCTGTGAATATTTCTAACTTACTGATCACTTTTGTCAAAAATGAGAAGAATTTCTGTGACATCACTGAGTTATTTTACTCTGGGATGGTCATTTAATCACAAATAATTATTTGCCCTACTCTATTCTTTAAACTGAGTAAATTATTAAAAATGTTTACTAAATCAGAGTTGGTTACACTTACATGGAGTTGAACATGCCCATCAAAGCTGTAAAGCAGAAGCCAATAGCGAACATGGACTTCATGCGCACCTACAAACACACCCATACATAAAATTAAAACATTTAAATTAAATTATATTTGACTTGAACTAGTTTTATATGATGGGTCTTACCATAGACAGGTCTCTGTTGTTGTTCTTCAGCTTCTCTTCTTGTCTTTCTGTAATAAATCCACAAATTACTCACAAAGAAACATGGTCATTGGGACACAGTTGGCCACTTGTGTACCTACAGTCTCCAGTGTCAGTTACGCCTTCACCCCAAATAATGAAGTAGCATTTCTAAAATAAAACACATCATTGTTCTTACCAATCTTCTTCTTTTGCTGACGTCCTGCAGATTCTGTGATGGTTTCCTTCTTCTTCTCAACTAATATCAAATCACAAAAATGAATTAATTTTAACTTGGAAATAATATTTCACTCAAGGTTTGAATCGTGATATATGCAAGTGTGTGTTACTCACGTTTTTTACTTTGCTTTTCTACCTCAGCCTTTAGTCGCTTGTATTTTTCTGTCCGATAAACTAAAACCCAGGTTATTCCTAAAGAAAGAATAAAGATGTTTGTTAGTAAAAATAGATGACAAATATATAAAATGATTCCTGTCTCTCAGTCTTGAGGACATATAGACTAATGTAGGAACAGACTGATTACATGATTTTTTGTTTGCAAATATTAGATTAGAAATAGAATAGAATATAGAATATAAATAAAATATAAAAAGAATATAAATAGATTATGCTTGACATCAGCTGGTTCCTTATGAGTCTTAAAATACACCTAATAATGGAAATACAAATTAGGGGGACCAAACTTTAAGCCAAAAATGTATTAGGATAAGGATTTTCTGACGGTCTGAACTTACTTTCTCTATTTTTATGGCTCAACTTGTTGTTCCTCCTACTTAACTGCACTTTAAACATGAGCTTTTTGGCTAACTGTTTTAGCTAACTGAAGAACTGTGGCACCTTTAAAAGCACCAACAGAATTGGTTTATTAATAGAAATAAAACTGCCCCGACCACCGCCGTATATTGTCCACAATGATATGAAATCAATCACAGTTCTCTACACATTTTCACCGAGAGCTAAGATCCTTTTTTCGCCCGAGGATTTATCAGTAAATCTCACTCACCTTCGGCTAACAGCGCAGTGCAAACAGAGATGAACACGATCAGAATCGTGTCTGCAAACATAGTACTCATGGCGGTAATGTCACGTTTACTATCACCGTTAACTGACTGTGGAGAAAGAGCGGGTCTGTAATATTTCTTTTAAAAAGAATTAACACCGTGGGGACATTACGGTGATGTGTATTTCGACAGAGCTGGGTCAGCAGTAGTGGAAAGGTCACCGCAACAGGAAGTACTTCCGGTTCACTCCGTAGTCTGATTCAATGAACTGAAATGGAAATATTAAATATAGTAAATTAAATAAGATACGTTTTATTAGACTATTAACTTTAAATCACATATCATTCGGTAATGTGTCAGTTCGAATAGTCTAATTTATTTATTGTTTTAAGCTGAATTTAAGAGTATTTTTACTGAACTGCATTGCGTTGTTGAGTCTTTATTATTGTTATTATTTTATTATTCAACGTTTATTTAACCAAGTTGTCCCTTGAGATCAAGACCTGTTTTTCGAGGGAGACCTGGCCAAGGCGATGTACATTACAATAAAAGGAATATCAGAAACATCTAACATGACATTCAATAAGAAACAAGCAAATAATAAAACCTGCTAAATGAAACAATCACTTTTTCCAATTCAGCTTTAAAATGACACAGTGAGACTAGATTATTCAGGTGTAAGGGGTTCCGTAAATGATTTGAAGAACAACGGAGCAAAATAAGCAAAGGCTTATTTATTTATTTAGCCATTTTAGCTCTTGCAAATAAAGAAATATTTCATCATGTGATTAAATTATCTCTTAGACCTGCAGTGACCTCTAATGAAACCCAAGCCTTGTATAAATGAAGCCTCTTCAGTCCTTATGTCTCGCTATGCATTTTTCCTTTAATTTGTCAGTGTGTATGTTGAAATGTAGGCCATCTGTCTCACAGACTAAATTAGGTCAACTGATATTTTAATCAATTCATTATGAACCCTTATATTTCCAAATATGGGGATGTAACATTGAATGACCTTAAACGGTTTCGCGTATTCGTCTGTCTCGTCGTACATTCATAACCATCCATGACCCACATAACCATCACCAGGTTGAGCAGCGCCATCGTCGGGTTTCGCGTCAGTCTCCTCATCTTGTCCAAATGGGAGGAGCGCAGCGCGGTGCGGTGCACAGAGCGCAGGCACCGCCGAGTGTCAGAGGCCGCAACGCAGAGCTCTGCAGATGAAGCATGGCAGGCGACAGCGAGACAAAGCCAGGTGACCAAGCCGAAAATGAGGGCAATGATCGGCAGCCTTTTCTCATTGGTGTTGCCGGAGGAACAGCCAGCGGCAAGGTTGGCATTTCTAGAACTGTATTTCTCTGTATTTATTTGGGATTTGTTGCATCCAGGATCAGTGAGAAACGACATAAAGAAAATAATATTATGAAGGAAAATTGTGGATGACACGCCGCACTTTAATTCAGAAATGTGCTGATATTTGTCTTTCTCTTGGATGAATTACAATGACTGTGCCTTTTACAGTAACTAGCCTATATCTAATGATGTTGTCCGGTGGCATGTCAGGACAAGTGCCCTACATTGTCACAACACATGTGATGAATAGTTGTTTTTTTTTTTTTGTTTTGTTTTGTTTTGTTTTGTTTTTTTACTTTATTTTTGGGGAAATCATATTTAACATTGGAAGACCCCCATGTATTCGGTGATTTTGCTGATAGAGTCGAATGATTTTTCAATTAAATGGAATTTAAACGGTTGCCAGAGTGAGAGAGGTGGGATATCAGTCAGTTAGCATCTGCTGTGCAGTATATATAAGCTCATGAAAATAATAAGACCAGACACAAAATACAGTCGCCCCAGAGACTGCAATAAATGTATAAATCTGGTATAACCAAGGAGAGTCTGATTATTTTATTTATGTTTCAGTAAATGTGTGCCCACGTCCTTACAAATATCAATAGGCTGGAATATTTAGTTATGGTCATGACTGATTTTGGGTGATCTGCTGATCTGAAATATTTTACTATCAGGTGTTCCATTTTCTTAAGCATCTGAGTTTTTGTGTATGTCCATGACCTTAGTTTGGACTTAACTGGTTCCCTGGCACCAATAACATCTTCTTTACCATTGTGATAAACCATCTGAGGTTAAATCTGCATTATTGCTCTGTGATCTGAATCCAAAACTTAATTCCAGTCTAGATTTTAATGCTTATTAATAATTGATGTTTTATTTATTGCTTTAATTAGACAGAAATGTTATGTGTCAGAATAAGCTGTCTGCCTTTAGGTTACATTGTGTGATTCTTGGGACACTATGACATCAGGAAATTGAAAAATAGTTAAAATAATAAAGCAGCCAACCCTTCTACACTTTGATAGTAGTTATACAACAGCAGGGTGATTTTACAGCACAAAAGTTGTGGTTTTGTTGACAGTTAGTTGTCAGTGGGTTTGACTTCCTGGTATTATGCTTCACTTTCCCAAAGGAGTAACTGATCATCGAGCCACCTGTCTGTCACTTCAATGAAGAGTAAACTGTAGTCTTAACACAGACTGTCAGTTAAATCAGATTTTCACCTCTTAATGTTTTTTTTTATTAGATTAAGATATGTTTCTAGGTTCAAAACATGAGTAATCTAGTGAAAGTGCAATGATAGTGTATGTTTTGGTTTCAGTTGTACATAGCATGTTCTGAAAATACACGGATGTGGTAAATCAGAAAACACTGCTATTGTATCCATTATAGTGTCATGCATTTTGTTCTTTTGTGTTGTTAGTCATCGGTTTGCAGTAAGATCATGGAGCTGCTGGGTCAGAACGAAATCGACCACCATCAGCGGCAAGTGGCCATCCTCAGCCAGGACAGCTTCTACAAAGTCCTGACTACTGAGCAGAAGGCCAAGGCACTCAAGGGCCAGTTCAACTTTGACCACCCAGGTGTGTGAGCAGTCCTCTGTATTCACCTCCTCACTAAAAGTACATATTGCATCATGTATCATCTGGAGGCAGGACGGGCTTGCTGAAGACAGCTGCATGTCTCTGTGCTGAGAGGACACAGCATTATTTATACAGAAAATAATCCCATAAACTAATCCGTATTTTATTCACTCTCTGGGTGTGACATTTTCTTGGCCATTGTGTGGAAATAATTCATGGAGAAATGATGCTAACAGCATTGTCATCTTCTTACAGATGCATTTGACAACGACCTCATAATCTCAACACTGTGGGACATTAAGGAGGGCAAAACAGTACAGATACCTGTTTACGACTTTGTTACCCATTCCAGGTGAAGTCATCTCTGAAAGCTTCATAGATTAAACACTAAAACACATTCTAGGACATATGAACACTTTCTGCATGTACCATAAAAGGAGTCTCTGATGCATCCTAATTTAACACAGACATGACAAAATGGACATAATAGCCCGTGTAGTAGATTATAGTATATTTATTGTGAAAATCAAAGGCTGTCTGAGTGATGGGATGAACATTTTTGATAAAATGAACTATGTTTTTACAAGAATTGGCATCTTTAGAGCAAACAATATTTGCGATATTGTAAATGGCATAACTTTAAAACAGCGTATGACTTTCATCACAAATTTTTTTTCAAATTTGTATAACCCAAGTGGTAGCCTAATTATCATTAATCCATTAGTCTTTCTGTGCTTATGCACCTGAATCACTTCCCTCACAGTGAACAACTTTGAAGATGACTCCATCATAAACACAGTCCGCTTGTTTACATAACAAACCGAAACATCACTCAGGCCTTTTCTTAAATTTTGTCGTAAAGTGCATTGTGGGAATGGGAATTCCATGCAGCAGCAATTTCACTGTCTCTTTGTGAGTGCTGAACCCAAATGTTGCCTTTACCTCCATCCACCGACTATACTCATTCTTTAATACAATCCTGGTGGACTGTGTACTTTCACGTTGTAGTGATCTGGCTTGTTTTCTTACTAAATCTGTGAGAAACTGCTTTCGATTGTTCACCATCTTTGTTGCTGCTGCGGCTGCGGGGAATTCACATTCCCACACTGCACTTCACAACAAAATTTCTGAAAAGGCCTGAGTGACGTTTCGCTTTGTTATGTAAACAAGTAGACTGTGTTTATGATGGAGTCATCATTGAAGTTGTTCACCATGAGGGAAGTGATTCAGGTGCGTAAGCACAGAAAGACTAATGGATTAGTGATAATTAGGCTATCACTCGGGTTTTACACATTTGAAAAAAAATTTGTGATGTTTTTTTTTTTTTTTTCTCAATGTCCCCTAACAGGCTCCGTAGCTTTAAGCATGTAAAGTTATAACATTTTGTGTTTCTTTTTGTGCTCTCACATTGCTCTGAAAGAATTAACAATTAAATAAATAAGTATTGTTGTTTTTAAATAATTTACTATTGCTGTAGATAATTTAAAATACTCTTACTTTATATATATGAAAATACATTAATTGAAAAAATATAAATGAATCCGTGAGTCCTTGTTCAGCAGTTAGCTACTTTAAGATAATCTTAGCTAACTTAATTTTGATATTTTTTGCTATTATTAAAATAATTTGAAGTCAATTTGCTAACTTTAACATTGTGCTATATGTGTCTGCATTACACTTGCATGTGTGCATTTATTATTAACTATACTAATATTATACCAATAACTATAGCAGTATTTGTACATTTAATGTGTTTTAGGAAGGAGGAGACAGTGACGGTGTACCCTGCTGATGTGGTGCTGTTTGAGGGCATCCTGATGTTCTATTCTCAGCAGATCCGAGACCTTTTCCAAATGAAGTTGTTTGTGGATACAGACGCAGACACACGGCTATCCCGCAGAGGTGAGTCACGCAAGTCCAAAAGGACACATCCTTCATTTCCGAACCTCTGGGCAAAAGTCTAATAGTCATCCTCATTCACTTATTTCCCCAATTTCATTTTCAGTGCTGCGTGATATCAGCGAACGTGGTCGAGATCTGGAAAGCGTTCTAGCACAATACATTACTTTTGTGAAGCCTGCGTTTGAGGAGTTCTGTCTACCAGTGAGTATAAAAAGCAAATATTACTTCAGATTGTGTCACCGAACTTGTTCTCATGGTCAAAACACTTTATTTGTGCTATACAGACGAAGAAATATGCTGATGTGATCATACCAAGAGGAGCTGATAACCTTGGTACGTGTGCTTTTGTTACATGGGAAAACCTTTAAGTACGCCACAACAGAGATGACATCAAGGCAACTGAAACCAAATGTTTCAGAGCCTAGTCTCCTGTGTTATCGTGAAGGACACAGCTGTGTTTATTGTTGACCTCTGAGCTGGGAGTTGTGCTCTCCAAACTGCTGATGGAGGACAAAACAGCTTTGTCCGTGATTTGGGAAAGAACTAAAAAAACATCCAAAATAAACTAGAGGGGAAACATACTATATACCTTAATGCATGACTTCTACTCTGATTACACAACCTCTTTTTTCCCTCTTATTACAGTTGCCATAAACCTCATAGTGCAACACATCCAGGATATACTAAACGGGGGTTTAACCAAACGGCTGACTGGGTGGTTTAACGGTTATGGAGCAACAAAGAAGCCCAACATGGAGTCGAGCAGTCGGCCTCACTGAACCCACCACCCCCTGGAAGACCAGGAGGTCCACCGTATAACCCTCATGCACCGCATCATAGCTAACAAGGCAGAAGCAATGCCAGGAAATCAGGCCTCATTTTGATACTTGTTTTGGACTGAGTGAATTTACAACAAGGAGGGAAAACCATTCCTACACAGCGGAGTCAATGTAGGCACATACAGTGAAGTATTTGTTTTGGTTTTTTTGTATCTTGTATGTGGTTTGTTGAAACTGACAAAGGGCAAGAGATTAAGGGCCTTCCCTGGAATTTAATTTATAACTGCTGCTTGCCTTTATCACAACACTGGGATTGAAGCAAAAGATGCAGTTTCAGTGTCTAAAAAGATTTACAACCACTTGAAAGCCTTTAACTATCCAATAAATGCAGTGTAGCAACATGCTATGTAATGGCAGGGCCTTACTCAATAAGGTTCAACTTGTGACCTGACTAACACCTTTATCAATGCAATGCAACGTTTTTTCAAGCTCTATATGAAGTATATTTTGACATAAGTTTTGAAAAGATGTAATGTGGGTTGTGATTTCTGGTATAGTGCATTTGTGTCTTGGCACCAATTGCTTTGTCTGTGTGAATCTAAATTAGTTAATAATTAATTGAAACAACCAGCTCCCACCTCAGATCATTGATGTGTGACATCGCCAAAGAAAATGTTCTGTACTGTCCTTAATATACTGTAATTTAATCAAGATGATGTGTGACCTGGTAAGATACAGAAGAAATCATTATGCTGTTATGGAGTTACCACAAGTATTATTTTTCCTCTGATTCGCTGAAACTTGAAATCCTCAGATGCACATGTATGCAAGTTTCATTTAAAAGAATTGAACCACAACAAATTCTGTTACTAAATGCATTGAGCTGAAAGATGTCATAAAGTACACAATACCTGACATAAATGTGCTCTGTAAATGTCTTTATGCAGTTCCTGTAGACATCGTTTTGTTACTATAAAGTTCTCAGGTACTCTCCTGGTTTGCTTGACTCAACACGTTACTTCCACAGTCTTGCATTTACTGACGTAAAAAAAAAAAATACACCTCATCATGACCTACTGTCACTGTGGTTTGGTTCAGGTTGATATGGGTTGTGTTGTTTACTTGTGTTATATGGTCATGTATTTGTTCTTTTATCAGTAAAATTGCAATGTTGAATTTCAATGACAAAAAAAAATGTGGGTATTTTAATGGCTAACAGAGCCTTTCTACAACAGGATGCCACAATATTACATTCTTAATTAACAATAATTTGGATTATTTTTGCCCTTTAGTCTTGTTTCAGTTTGGCTAGTATCATGTCACTCAAGTAAAACACATAAGGGAATCGGAATAAATGTTCCTCCACCATACTGTTACAGATAATCAAAACAGTAAACATGACAAAAACACACACACACACACATATATATACGAGGGCTGTTCAATAAGTTCATGGCCTCACCCAGAAATACTGGTTGTTATAATACAGGATGTTACATTCTTTCGTGATGGGATAGTGATGCTTGAACATCGATGGACCAAGTGCATTGCTGTAAATGGAGATTATGTTGAAAAATAAAATATAAATTATCAGTCTGTGTTGTTCTGTTCTGGGTGAGGCCATGAACTTATTGAACGGCCCTCGTATATATATATATATATATATATATATATATATATATATATATATATATATACACACACACACACACACATTGTTGTTTGTTTTTTTTTAAATCACAGTATAATTCATACACGAAGAAAACTGCTCACTGCAAGGAGCACTTAAAAATAACATTTATTTTAAAATCATTTAGATTTTTTTTATGCTTAACTGGAGGCAGGACTCTTAAGTTACAGTCAGATTTCTGTATATAAACGTAAGTCATTAAGTTAATTTCTTATTAACTAGCTGTGAGGTGTAATATAATGAAAATATTGTACAAGACAGGTCACTCTTGTGGAAAACAAGACCACACAACTTGAGCCCTCTAACATGTAATAACCAAAGCAGAAATAACACATCGCTTTCCATCCACAGTCCATTAGTGAATTTGATAAAGTAAATCTGATCACAAGTTTATCATAAGGCAATGACATACTGTAAATATACAGTATAAAAGACATTTGTCTCAGAAATGCATGTGCCCTTTTTTATTGCATATCTGTATTTTTCCCCATTAGGGCAGAACACCATAACTGTCCCATCCAGTGTGAAGAAAAACATTCACCATGTCTCTGTCTTAATCCAATCTGCAGCTGGATATCTCAAATAGGCACTACTGTAAATGTGTAAATGTTGGCATGACATCCATAGAAACACCTTCATATTACACTGACTGATGAGGAATTTTGACCAAAGAGGCCTCGATACAGTTCACTCCGGGCCTCGTCGCTCACTGTACTGTGGTCAATAGGAGCCATAAAATTTACCAGTTTACTGTGGACGTGGAATCTGACTTTCCGCCCCTTGCTGGCCTTCGTATCTACCTTCTTCTTGATCTTGCTACGCAATTTCTGGATGGCAAGCCACTGTCTGCCCATAGCCACCTGGTCATTGGGATCTGCTGCACTTGTTTTGCGCTCAATTAGCTCTCTGAGTAACTGGTGATAGAAATCATCATCATCAAATATATCTTCATCCAGATCCTTTAGGTGTGTGTTTGCCTTCAACTGCTGTTCTGCTACCTCACCCTCTGTGGTTTCTGAGGTCTGAGCAGAGGCTTCTTTTTTCCCCAGGACTCGGTATTCTGAACGGCGGGTCTGGGTACGCCGCACAAGCCTCTCTTTATCCATGAGCACCTGCTCCACCTGGGTTAATATGTTCCTCTCAAATGCACCAAAGTCCTTGCTGCTCTTACCCATGGTCAGCCTGGTTTTATCATGCCACTTCTGCAGAGTGCCACTGCAGTACGGCTGGAAGGCAGCAAAGCGTTTAGCCATGAAGTCTGGATACTCTGCCATCTCCAGTTTTCGTTTAGGTGGTCCAGCTTCACGCACTGGCTCCTGTTCATCCTCATCCTCACTGTTTATCTCCTCATCCTCACTCTGCGCTCCTGTTGCTCCCATGCAGACAGTCCTTGTGTCTGTGTTTTGATAAAGCAGCTGATCATGTATCTCCAGTAAGGATCGTTGGAGAGCCTTTAAAGCTTTGTGACTGTTTTTCAGTGCTCCTGCGAAATCTGCATCCCCTCTCCTCTTGAACTCTGGGAAAGTCTGGGGCTGTGGCAGCTGATTGGCTGTCACCAAAGCTTTCTGGATTTTGATTCTTCCCTCAAGCAACTGGTCCCACAAGGCCAGCTGGTTCTTCACAGCCTTTCCTTTCTCCACTTCCTCATTTACTTTGTCTTGAGAGAATGTGTGGATGGTTCCCTCATCTTCTCCATCTTCCATTTCATCATTGTCATCATCATCATCATCATCATCCTCATCATCATCATCTTCAGAGCCTTCATCTTCACCGCTCTTTCCACTGTCATCACCACTGTCATCGTCTTCTTCACTGACTCCCAAGTCGTCCATCCCCTCAGTGAGCTTACGGAAGTCCACCTTCTGAGGAAATGTGATATCACCATCCATTGTCTGAGATTTGATTCTGCTTTTATTGTCAGCATCACTGTCCTCCAACTCCTCATTTAAGTCATTTTCTTCATCATCATCAACCTCTTCTTCAACAGATTCTTCCTCATAGTCAGCTTCTTCTTGCTTTCCCGCACTGCCCTCCTCCTCCTCCTCATCATCATCTTCTTCACCAAATCCCTCCATGTCCATCAGCAGTTGTTTACGAGAGACCGCCTTCCCCACATACCGTCTGTCCGTGTCTGAGAGCAGGGATGTGCTGTGCTTCCGCAGGGCACTGAGACCGACCTCATCTTCATCGTCGTCCTCACTGAATCTGTTGACGACTCTGGCTTTAGTCGCCTCGTCATCGTCGTCCTCTGGATCTGCGAATTTGGGCAAAGGATTTAACAAATCCTCAAGCTCCTGTGAAAAAGAGCCTGCCATAGCCAAACGTTTTTCACAACCACACGTGTGCGATCTAACTCAAGACCGTTCAGCAAAGTGGGGGATGATGACGTTTGTAAAAAGCGACGATTTTCGGACTTAAAAATTCCCCGAGTTTGGTTTGTCAGGCACGTAGACTGAGTATAAGCCCCAACGCTTTGCAATAATGGAAAGCCCCCTTCAGTGTCCTTTTCCAAACTGTAAAATACTGGCGAATGTTAAAATTCCATGTGGTTATATAAGCTATTTAAAATTGTGAAACACCACTATGCTCAGAGCACAACGTTTTGACCAACCTGAAAGATAAAGAACAGGGCGTGTTTTATTACCGGCAAGCATAGCGTTTTACGCATGCGCAAGTGGTAGCGAGGATTGGAGCGCCGTCAGTTAGCTTCGTTTTGTTCCGCTGCGTTTACCAGAAAAAACTACTTTCCTCGAAGCAGAAATGTCAACAAGTGACTTTTATTTGAGGTACTATGTTGGACACAAAGGCAAGTTTGGACATGAGTTCCTGGAATTTGAATTCAGACCTGATGGTAAGTGCAAGTTATGGGTAATTCGGTTGTGTTAGCTCTCTTGTGTGCTAAGTATCTGTTAGCCACCCGGTAGTCACTAGGCCGCATCCAGCACTAGTCAATTCACTAGCGCCAATCTGTACTTTTTTGTTTGTCGCTGTATAAAATCATGTAACATTTAGCTTTTACATCTTATACATTAAACGAATTACAAGCATTGTATATGCAGTACTCTATACCTACTGAATAAGCGTAATTCAGTTTATTCATATCCTATGTGTTCTGCATATATGACTAAAGTAGAATGATTGAGGGGTAAAGTATTTATTGCTAAATAAAACTTTAATCTAAGTCTTACATTTTTACAGGTAAATTGAGATATGCAAACAACAGCAACTACAAGAACGACGTGATGATCAGGAAAGAGGTACGTTTCTTTTATATATTTAATACTGTTAAAATCAATGCTCAGTGCTGTGTTGGGAGTTTGGATCCAGTGTTACGTACATTTCCAGTGTGTAAGTCTAAAGATTTGGATATGATTAGTGTTTTACTCACAATATATTTTGATTAAATATGTTGGATTTTGTTGCCACAGTACTGACATTATGAGAGACTTGGTGCCCATGCAGTTGTAATACACTAGAACACATTTAATCTTTGTCTCTGTTTGGGTAAGCACTAATATTAGATACAGTTAAATAACTGTTTTCACATTGTGTCTGATTAATATGCAGATCATATTCAAAGTATAAAGTTTAACCATGTTGATTGTTCCGCATACCAACCCAGGCTTACGTACACAAGAGTGTGATGGAAGAGCTGAAAAGGATCATCGACGACAGTGAGATCACCAAGGAAGATGATGCGCTGTGGCCTCCTCCTGATAGAGTTGGAAGACAGGTTTGTTGACTGACTCAGTCCTGCATTTTTGGCCTTTTCACCTTGTAAAGTAAGTTTGTTATTTGTAGAGGATTGTTCTGTTTGCAAAGGTTTACGTGCTACTGATGCTGTGGTTTATTTGTTCTTTTATATTTTGTGACCTGATTACACAAAAATTTTGATCTCTTAATATACCATATTTCTATTCTCCCAAATACCCAATAGAAGTACTGCATCTTAATGGCTAATATTTAGGATTATGCAGCATATATAATGAGTTAATGCAAACTTATTTGGCATGATGCTGATACAATATACATAACACGGGACAAAATTGCGAAAATTTGGGTTTTCCCAAGGTTGTTAATGTGTTTATATTACCCTGTCTTGTTACTACATACACATTCATTAAACATAACGTGCAATACACTTTAAATACCCCTCAGCCAAATAGTGTAAGATTCTGTTGAATTTTACTGCCCTGTAATTTAGATTAAATTGTCTTTGTGTAAAACTGATTACATATTTATTTTTTAAAGTATTCAGATATTGTAACTGCACGTGGCCATTTGACCTTGAAAAGTAGGTCAAGGTCACATATTTTCAATAGGCTTCTGCTCCATGCTAACATGCCTCCACAGTATAAATTTGGTGCAGATATCTCAATGCATTCTTCAGATAATGCAGTTACATTGTTGAGTGGATGGACAGACAGACAAAACAATTACAATACCCCTTCAGCCTGAAGTTGGTCTAGGGGTTAAAACTGTTGCTAAAAATGTTTACTCGTCAATGTCATGAATTCAACAGCATTGAGGCATACTACTTGTCAATGCGTGGTGAATATGAACTTTTTTCCTTAAGTAATCCACTGACACGCCACAGATGTCGGAGTAAACCTTTGAAGTCTACTTAAAATCCTCTACAATTATAAATTTCACCATTAATTAAGTCTCAAGTAATAATTTGTTGACCTTTACATTAACAGGAACTGGAGATCGTCATTGGAGACGAGCACATTTCATTCACAACTTCCAAGATTGGCTCTTTGATTGACGTGAACCAGTCAAAGTAAGTTGCATTTCAGCAGTTGGAACATTGGATTTATTTGTCACAGAAAGAAGACATTAACTTTATAAAATGTTTTACAGGGACCCTGAAGGCCTTCGAGTGTTCTACTACCTGGTTCAAGATCTGAAATGTCTCGTCTTCAGTCTCATTGGTCTACACTTCAAGATCAAGCCGATCTAAATGTGGATTTTGGTTTGAAAGTTTTTTTCCTTATGTTGTTGTCCTACCGCATTTGTACATTTGCTTTTGGTGGATTGTTTTTTATTTTAAATAAAAGTTTAAAAAAAAAAACTTCTGGTTTGTCAAAGATATTTACAAAATTTTGTATTTCATATCATTGACAGTGACATGTTTTAAAATCATTTAGTAATAATAGCATTTAAATGTTCTTGTGCCATAATACTTAAAAAAAACACAGCTAAAGTCTATATGAGTCAGTGAGTTTTATTCGCAAAAATACAATCACCCAAACCTTTAAGGCTTTTGATAGCAATTAACCATAGTAATTTAAATAGAAGATGCATTACAGTAGTAAATGCTCTGTTTAGAATTCACATGGTCCGATAAGGCACAGTGTCTTCACACTATTATCTCTATTACAATTGTAACTGAAAAGCTTCACTGTCCATTTGAGCGGTGTCAAGTATGAAAACATGGCTAACACTTCACATTAGGCCACAGTAACAGATGCGCTACAAAGGCTCTGTTACACTTAAGTGACGAACATCTTCAAGAGCCGATATAAAATAAAGTGATTCAAATATAAACAGTATTTATTCTTGTGTAACTTACTTAAATTACAGGTCATAGATGAAATCTGAGATCTAAAAAGGCCCTAAGAAATAACGATTCGCATGATCATTTAATACCTACAGTGCTTTGATTTTTAGTGATGATAAATGCAGTTAGCTGAGTGGTTTTCCTTCCAAAACAGTGAAAATGTCCTCTAACGACTTGTGGACACACTGTAGGAATTCATGGACGTTGCGGGCTGGGTAGGTGGACACATTGCAACCGATCCAGTCATCGTGAACACCATAGCCAACACCAAATCCATCAGGAACAACTGGGGCAAAGCCTCCGAGACTCACAGCTGGACTTGTGAGGGTGCTGGTAGACAGGATGTTGTGGTTTATGGCACCATAAGCGGGATCTGTATAAAGGCTGTGGAGAGTCTGGCCTTTGGAGTTTGCCAAGTACCGAAGTGCAAAGAGATGGCGGTCAAAACCTTGGCCTGAAAATAACAAAATAAAGAAGCAATTAGTGTACCATATTAACTAAGTATATACTGTATGTTTTATGTAATATATAAGGTTTGTCAATTAAAATATAACCAATTGTAGCTGCCAGTATATGACTAAATCAGTTCCAAACACAGGTGACCCCTTCTTGATGTGGATCGGAAATCATGAAGGAGACTTGTGGTCAACTGTGCAGCACCCAAAGGATGATGATGTGAGTCCATTCTCCAACACACCTTTACCTTAAAACTTTCATTGTCTGTCCATCCATGTTATCGATCTTATGTTAGTATATTTGGGTTTTCTGTCTGGTGTGTCTTGGAATATAATCCAGCTGGTTACTATGGACAAGTACAAGTCTATTTTTAAAAAAATACTCTTGCAAAGTGTGATTTCTCCTCCCTTTGCCCTGAAATGACCAATATATCTGTTTTGCATGCTACTAAAGATATCTAGAAAATATATTCATGTACTGTGCATTTGCACAGTTGGTATTCACTGTTGAAACAACGTTTATGCTGCTCTCTTGGCCTATGAGACTTTCACCTGGATAATAAAGGATATGACAGCAGTGCTTCCTCAGTACGCATTGATCAGTGGTGTATGGCCACAGGAAATTAAAGTTAAATTTAATTTCCTTGATGTAATCTCTCACTAAACTAAATATAATCCTGATGCTGTAGAAGCTGTGACTGTATAATGATTAAAGATATTTTTAATATTATGACCAACATAACTAAGAAGCAAATATCAACAGGTAGAAAACTAGAACTGTTGTTAAACACACAACATTGCATTAAAATCATTAAAGCAAACAGAATAATGAATAATAAAATAACTAACCTACATTGATACACCTACAGCTAACATACTGGCCTGGTAAAATAATTACACCCGGACTGTATTTCTTGGTAAAAATGACTGTGTTTGCAAATAAAATTCCACCAGGACTAATGAGCATAGTGAAAAATGGCATCCAGGTGCATTCAGAAACCGACTTTAGCTCTGAATAATTCAGGTCAAAAGAAAGTGTAACAATCACATTCATAAAAAGTGGTTTTTTTGAGAGGGAGTCAGGGTGGGGGGGTGTATACAGACCCATCGCTGCCTCCTTGGTGAGCTGCCCATGGTATTTAGAGCATTCATCAGCATAGCTCGCAGCTGCTACCACACTGTGTTGGCCTGGCTGATGAACAAAGGCGTGCACACAGCGTTTGGTGTGGATGGTAGCAGGTCGGATGGTCTCAGTGCGGCCATGCTTGAAGGCTGCAGTGCTGCAGGACTCATATGGGCTACTGTTTGTCCATACTGCCTCAGGAAGCCCATCTGAAACGCGAGCTGTGCAATGGCATCTGGGCTCAACTTGCTCTTCTTTAACTGTTCTTTCCACCTTTCTTAAACTCCATGGCATCATGGTGAGTTTTGACACGGCTGAGTCAAGTTCTCCTTGGCTTTTTGATGCCACTCTCCAGCGTCACTGTCCAGGTTGAACTGCAGTCTGCGTACGGAGGAGGCTGAATCCACATTGGCCGCAGCAGAACTAGGGTGCACCAGTGGCTTTCTCTGTAGTGTCTTTAAAGATCTCATTCTGAAAGCGCAGTACAGCTACACCGTCGCCCCATGAGTGCTCAAAATTGATGGCTGCCTGTCCATCTTTGGTTAAAATAATGCTGAAGGACTTATCATACACGCGGTTGCAGCCATCACCATGCAGCATATTATGAGAGATGTGAATGTGGTCCTTCATGGTCTCATCATCAAGGCAGAGACAGAAGAGGTGCACTGTCAACAGTTTGTAAAAGCTCTCCGTTTCCAGCAGCTATCAGTTTGTCCCTGAGCCCGGCCCACACATCTCTGTTCTCACTGGGTCAGGACCCCAAGAGGAAAGGAAGGTGCTGGGGTTTGGTCAGACAAAATGTACTTTAAGTGGGACTGGATCTCAGCAGGTTTCACCAAAATTTCCATCCCTGTCTACAATGTCAAACACATACATGTTGCCTTTCCTCATAACTAGGAGGTGTCGACCTTTGTCATCAGTGAACAGTTCATCTCGGCCACATTTGGGGATCCGGGTTGAGTTGAAAAGACGGAAGTATTGAGACATGTCCAGTGGGTAAGCATTCACCATGTAGGCTCCATACCACGACAGTGAGGACGGGACCCAGCGGATAAACTTTTTGAATCCATCTGTGTCACTTTTTGCTGGATTCAAGTGGAAAACCTCTGGTTCCAGTAACCCAGCACGGAGAGTTTTCATGAATCTCACTGCTGAGCACACCATGTTGGTCGCTCGCACAAGCTGGTCATTGTACTCTGTCTTAGGGTCAGGATTGAAGGACATGAAGGGATTGAAGTTGAGAACAACTGAGTCACGTGCAGACAGGTACATGTCAAACCATGGTCCTGAAGTAAAGAGAAGGAAATCAGATTGTTTGGTGTGAATGCATTAAATAAATACATGTTGACATTTATCAGAATGCAGTGATGCAACTAAGAACCATTAATACAGTACTATAGTTAACTACAACTCTGAAGTACTTAATTTGTCCTTTACCTGAGTATTTCCATTTTATGTACCTTCATGGTTATAATCCACTACATGTCAAGAGCAAATATTTTATTTCATTTGTCTGAGAGCTGTATTGGCTGGTTACTTTTTACATGACAAGAAGAGATTTTTATACAGGGTGGAATGACGCAGTAATTCACCTCTAATCTACCCAGTAATACAGAGAGGATCTAAGATAGGCTCCACTTTGAGAAACACTGAAATGTTCTTACACGTATTTGAAAGTGATAAAAACACAAAAATATTCTTCAACAGTACAATACTTTGACAGGAGCTATTGATCATCAAGAGTTCTTGATGTACACATTTGATACTTACAGTAACACTTGTGTACATTTACTTGGGTAACATTTTGAATTCAGGACTTATACTTGTAATGGAGAAGATGTGGGAAGTAAATTTAACATAATATGGATTATAATAATGCATTGCAAATGTTTTTTTATGAGTACATGATCCGCCTCTGACAGACTAACACACTTACCAGATATGTAACTTGTGTGCTTATTATTTTGTCTTGAGCAACCAGTTCTTCGTGCAACTGTTTCCCATCACCATTCTTAAAATCTTCTGCAAGTTTCTCTGTTGTTCTGAGGAGACACGGATGAAGTTTTAAACTGTTAAACCGCACTGGTCAGAAGTATGAAGCATCAAAAGACTGACTTGCAGGTCAGAAAACCTACCTGAACTGGTCATCATCCAGAAGAGGCCTCTGAGCAGCCAGGTATCTCCTGATGGTATCCTCTAGTTTTGGTACTGGAAGTCTAAAGAATTAGCAAAGTGTTATTCATTGAAAAATCGCTGCCTTTAGTTTAATACAGGTTGTCGTGTTGCGGCCCCTGGTGGTCATCTAAAACCAGCCGTGCACTTTCACCTACATTCATTCAGACCTTTATGGATCATCTTTACTATAAAACACTCTAACGTTCACCTGATATTTTAGATAGGGTGGACAGGTTTATACGGAGCTAATGTCATGCCAAATTATTTGCACGGAAAGCAGTGTAATGACTAAATACATTCGTCGGAACTGTCATTTGGTTCTTACCTGGGCAAACTCTTCTGGTAGTGCATTGAGGGCACAACACTCCGGTGTAAATACTCGGATGGTTTGCTGCTGTAGTTCCTCTTATTTATGCCCAGGGCAGCGGCTCTTAAATGAATAAGACTCCCAGACTTCCTCAGAGACGAAACGTATTGTATTGAAAGCAGATTAGCCATGTTACTAGCTAATAAAAACTGAACCAAACGACGGCTTAGTATCTCTAAGGACAGTGAGCAATTAACTGAAGCTTATAGCCAAAAGCAAAACCTGAAGACACTTCCGCCGTACTACCACGTATCAGCTGTCACTGTAGATAATTACCATAACAGCTAGCTGTTAGCTTTTACCTTGGCACAGCCTAATGCAGCTACTTCTTCTTCTTCGTATATTTTTCCGGCAGACTGTGCACTGCAAGGCGCAGGGCTGCCCTCCACCGTAGAAGAAGTCAGTTCGGGTTTGGTGTTTGAGGATTTATGTGTGATTTTGGAATTTTGCAATAAATACAATGAGATTAAATAATGAACAAGGAATAATTAATATGTAAAATCAACAAGCTATTCTGTTAAATTGCACTAACTGAAGGATACGTTTTAGGATATTACATGAGCTAGTTTATTTGCATATACGGCAGTACAATGTGATCTGATCATCAGTGATCCCTTGACTGTCTTGGTTTTAAAGTTATTGTTTTGGTTGCTTTTTCTGCCAAACTGGGCATTAATTCAACAGAAGGCCCTAAAGATCTGTAATTTAAAACCTCATTTGTGTGGAGAATGTGGAATGGATTTCATTGATCAATAACAGCTGGAAGATCGAGTCACAAGAAGCCTTATGTACCTACAGATGCTAGAGGTCCTGCCTGGAATCATCACCTCCATCCAGGGTCGCCCATGAAAATGGGCTTCTGTGGCAGGTTCAGGAGACTGAGGAGCAAAAAATAAATAATAATTAAAGAAAATTTTAAAATTAAAAAACAAACAAAAAAAAACCCTCTTTTTGGTGCATTTAGATTTGCTGTAGATTGTATTTAAAGAAAGGAGAAAAAAAGTTAAAAAGGTTCACATTTTACTATGACATGTTAGGGTTAAGTAAACTTAAAAAAAAAAAAAAAAAAAGTTTTGTAAAAAATGTTATGGTTAAAAATGGTCTCAAACCTAAATAGTGTCTCTTTTGAGTCACTTTAGCCTGTCCTAAGCCCTGTTGAGGAGAAGGGTTGGAATTGTGACCAAAAAAACCAAACAAGAATTGATAGAAGAAAGTTTATTTTTAGTTGTAAACATATGTAGGGTGTCTTTAACCCACTTTTGTCTCTCCTAAAGCATCCATTACAATTACATGCTCCTTTCCAATAATGCAAAGTAGCTACTTTCCACTGAGGAGTTGGCAACAGTGAGTGCTTAGCCTTTGAGCTTCCCTCAAAGAATGTAGTCAAACAGAGGACTCTGGGGGTAAAATGGTACAAGATATCACAAAAAGCTCCTTACTAATGTATACAGAAGACTCTGCCTGACACAATACTTTGTCTAAAGGAAAAGTGAAAAATTTGTGATTTATTGGTGTGAAGCTGTCCAATGCATCAAAAAAAGTCCTTTTCTAGATGCTGATCCTGTTGAAATTTATACACTTCCAAAATACAGCAAAAAAAAAAAAAATCACAATTGCATTAGCATTTATTATGGATGTAAACAAAAAAAGTATACAAGTTTCAGTTCTTGCTTGTCTCTCTGGAAAAAGGGCAGGCCAACACTCATTTTGAGTTTTCACGGAGGATCTGCCTCAGCAATCTCCTGTCTCCACACTGGGAAGGTCTGATCCATCTTCAAAGCAATAAGGGTTCCACTTCGGTTCCATTTTTAAAATTTATTTAATCAGGAGCTTTGTGTCAGCCTCTCGTCCTTCTTGATACTGGCAGTCTGCTGTCAGCACTTAATATTCAAAACTTTTTTTTTTTTAATTGTATTTGAGCTTTTGTAAGTTACAAATACGCAACCTCAAAATTCACGTTAAACAAATTAAAAAAAAAATCTTATGAACTGAAAAAGGTCAGGACTGTGGTTAAATAACTGCAAAAACAGATTTACTCCATGTAGAATCAAGAGATATGCATATGAACCATATCATAACCATAGAAAAGTATTTAGAGTCATATATGTTTTGGCACAAAACACATTACACATATTTTTTTTTACAAGCAGAATTTGATCATCATGCCAGTTCACATTTAAAACATCCTCACAAGTTTTTACTGGGTCTCTAAGCTTTGTTTATCTCAGTTATGAAAATATTGAGATTGTCATGTATTAATTTCAACATTCATTTATTAGATATTTACACCAAAAAAACAGGCACGCATAAACATATATAGTTAGACTAAGCTAAAAGAAAAAAAGAGGATAAAACTGTTGATTAAAAGTTAGTACATCATAGAGTCACAGACTCTTTAGTGTGCGATTCAACAATATATGAATTAGAGACCTGCCCTTTAAAACACCTCATCCATCATGGACCTTCATCACAGTCACATGACTCATTTTATACAGATGGACACCATCTTCAGAATCGCCTCCCTGGAAAGAAATTCACACAAATCAGATATGTGAACCGCACGGGAGACTTGGAGACTGTAGATCTATGCAGCTGGTTTTAAAAAATGTTAAAATCACAAACCTCGCACATGGGATGTATGACAGGCTGTACCTACAAAAGAAACAGAGTTTATGTTACAAATGATATTGGCGTTTAAGCATTCAGTTGAAATTATTTACAAGTTACCGACCACTCACCAGGTAAATGACAAAACTTGCAAGATCACAAATAGCAATGCAAGTCCAAAGTTCTTCCACTGAAAGGACAGAATACATTTGAGTGTAATGATAAAAAACCCCAAAAACAATGCAATGTAAAAACTTAGTCTTATATAAATAGGTAAGTTTGGATAACACTTACCCAGAAGGCCGCGCAGAGAGTCAGCACTAGGCAAGTCTGAAACAAGGAATGAGATAAATGTATAGGAGCTAGAAATATTTTCATAAAACTGCAGGATGATTTTGGTTTGTTCTCACTTGTGTAACATTTCGCAGATAAATAAGGCACTAGATTATATCTCTAACCAGACAAACATTTTTTCTTTTCTAATTTCCTCATACATGACAGTGGAGGATATTTCTACAACACTTAGGGTTTTCAGGGTAGAGCAGCTTTTGCACTTACAAGCATAAATGTGGTGGCTAGTGCTCTTGTTTTGTCACACATCCTCTTCAGCTGCTTTAGTGGTCCCATCAGAAACATGGTGCTGTCACACAGGGTCAGACAATTAACAGTACAGGAGATGTAACCCCGTAAATCAATGCAAATACTATATATAGTAGTTTTTTGGTATGTATCTAAAGCCCAAAGGAATACAGCCCTTTAACATCACCTACTTTCATTTGCAGGTTTTTACTTCTGACACTCACCTTCCTAGTGCACAAATGTTTCCAAAAGTGTAAAAAACAATAAAGAGTATCAGTCCAATCTTGGGAAGAAAGAGCACACATACTCCCTGTAAGACACACAGACATGAATCCAGGTGAATGGTGGCCTCTTAGATCATCAGAAACAAATGTTTAATATCTAAAGTTGTGTCTTAAAGGCTGGACTGTAGAGCATTTACTAAACTAAGAACATCACATCTCCAGCATTCCTCAGAGCAGGATGAACCAGTATGGCCACATCTGTTCTGTTTGTCTTTGTCTATACGCTTTTCCTTATTGTACAGACCACAACACAACAAAAATTGGATTGAAATTGAAACGATTGCGGTCCTTACCAAAATTGTGCACACTCCCCCAATAACAAAGCAAATGACGAATCCCCTTATACGGTTGGCCCAGCTTAAAGTTGAGGCCTCATTCACCGCCTGCATTAAAACACATTTCATTTAATCAACAGGAAATATTCACATGACAGCTTTAGTGGCTTTATCTTGTACCTCTAAAAACAGTCCGATCTTCTCTCTGAGCCTCTTCACCACTTAAAACTGCTTTAATTTATCCATGACTGAAATTCAGCTGATCAGATTATTTCACCTGGTTATTTCCTGGAGCGATTAAACAAAAAACTAAAATCCTTCACCTTCCTTGAGTCTGTGTGCACGGAACTCACATGGCAGCTGTCTGTCTGCGTTTCTAAGGGGAAGACCAGACAAACTTACCAGACCAGGTGAAGGCACTTGAGTCACAACTGAGAGATGATGAAAGAGGTCTCACTTTGAGCGAGTATCCAGTCACAGAAAATATCATCCGGTGTAATTTAATCAAATTATAGATGTATCAAGGAAAAACTATTCAGATTTTAGTTTTAATAACCTTGTCTCATTATATCTTACATTTTAAAAAATCTCTACCAGTTTATTCTTGTTTATTTCAATTTTAATAACTGCCAGAGGCGGATCATTGTTTTTGCTGTCGAGTGATTTCTCTGCCTCAATATTTAATCTTTACGGACGACACCATTTATTTCAAGGTTGTTAAACTCATTTTAATTCAGAGGCCACATACAGCCCAATTTGATGTCAAGTGGGCCAAACAAGTAATATAATAAGCTATTATTTCAATCCAAATTTTCTCTTTGTTTTAGTCTATAGAAACAGTTAAATTAGCCTACAATATGAAAATGTGAATAACTTGATCAACCATGTACAACCTGAAATTTCATAACAAAAATAAATGCAATTTCAACAATATTGTGTCTCAGCTTATTATTTGTAACACAACTTACAGATCACAGTAGATCTACAGACACACAAAACATTTAGTAACAGGGATAATATTGTTAAAACTGCATCTATTTTTCTTAGAACATTTCAGGTTGTTCAGATTTGCTTAGGATATTAACTTTTTTTGTGATAGTTTATAAATGTAAATATTTTCATAATGTAATAGACTGAGAGGAAAATTTGGAGTTGTCATAATTTATTATTGTGAAATGTGGGTGGAGAGTTTTGGACCCAAAATGCGGAACAAGGAGCAGAGGCTGATTTAAAGAACACAAACAGGTTTTATTGAAGTCTCAATAGGGATAGGGGAGGTGGAGGGGAAAGAGGAAGTTGAGTAGTTGGTGACGTAAAAGTCCTTCTGGGGTTTGGTGCCTGTTGGCTTGCTCTTCGGTGCGTGCAGTAGTCTGAAGAAGAGCGGCTCATGAAGTCTTCCAAATAGCAGTGGCATAGATTGGCCTGTATGGAAGGAACTGTGACCTCCTTTTCCTGAGCTGGGAATAAGGGAGGCTGATACCCCAGAGAACACATAAAAGGAGACATGCCCGTGCCCACAGCAATCATGGAATTATGTGCATGTTCCAGCCAGGTAAGCTGCATGCTCCAGGAAGCGAGGTGATGGGAAGGGATGCAGTGCAGTGCAGCCTCCAGGTCCTGGTTGGCCCGCTCTGTCTGACCATTTGACTGAGGATGATAGCCAGAGGTAAGACTGGTGGAGAGGCTCCAAGAGCCTGACAGAATGAACGCCAGACCTGGGAGGCAAACTGGGGATGATGGTCAGAAACCATGTCACATGGGATTCCATGAAGGTGAAACACCTGGTCGACTAGGATGTCCGCAGTCTCCTGAGCAGAGGAGAGCTACTGTAAAGGGATAAAATGCACAGCCTTCAAAAAATGATCCACAAAAGTCAGGATTACAGTATGACCTTCAGAAGGTGGTAAACCAGTAACAAAGTCAACTGCAATGTGGGACCATGGTCGAGAGGGAATGGGGAGTGGGTGCAGCAACCCCCCCTGCTGTTTGTGCGAGGCTTTCCTACGTGCACAAACTTTGCATGCTGCAACAAAGTCTCTAGTGCAGGGGTCAGCAACCCTGGTCCTCAAGAGCCACTATCCTGCATGTTTAGATGTATCCCTCTTCCAACACACCTGATTCAAATGATAGCCTATCATCAAGCTCTGCAGAAGCCTGATAACGACTGTCAGGTGTGCTGGAAGAGGGAACATCTAAAACATGCAGGACAGTGGCTCTTGAGGACCAGGGTTGCTGACCCAGCTATAGTGTCTGCTACAATGCTGGGCCCCCAAAATCTTTGTTTCAGGAAGGTAAGGGTCCTATGAACTCCTGGGTGACAAGTTAACTTGGAGACATGTCCCCACTGGAGGACCGGACAACGGGCATCTGGTGGGACGTAGAGGCAGTTGGGAGGGGTCCCCTCAGGTGACGGTTCTGAATGCAGGAACCATTTAACAGTGTCCTCAAATGATAAGTATTGTGCAGGTCAAGTTTGGTGAAGATGGTGGTGTCATGGAGTGGAGAAAAGGCCAAATTCATCAACGGAAGACAATATTTGTTCTTAACCGTAATCTTATTCAGTCCTCTGTAATCAATACATGGGCAGAGCATCTTGTCCTTTTCAACAAAAAAGAATCCCACTCCCACAGGAGAAGAAGATGGTATATGGCCTGAAGCAAGGGAGGAGTTAATATAATCTTCCATGGCCACCTGCCTTGGATGGGATAAGTTATATAAATAGCCTGATGGAAGGGGGCATCAGGGAGGAGGTCAGTTATGCAGTCGTAGGGTCAATGCAGGGGGAGATGTTGGGCCTTATCTTTAGAAAAATACTTTTGCCAGGTCATGGTATTCCTTAGGTACAGATGAAAGGTCTGGAGGAGTTGGAGGAGGAGCAGAATGAGGACTAACTGTGGGGGCAGAACATAAAAAATTATCATGGCAGTTACCGTCTAATTAGTTTTGGAATGAGTCTTCCAAACGATTGAGGGTTTATGAATTTCCAACCAGGGAATTCCTAGGACCACTGGAGCCAAGGGTGATACTACATGACCTCATCCTTTCCCTGTGATTTCCAGAAAAAGTCAGGGTTAAAGGAACAGTGTGGTGTGTTACTTTAGCAATGAGTCTTCCTTCTACCACTCCAACCGGTTTGGGAGGAACAATGGGCTCAATTGAAATCTGCTCCATTCCGACCAACTTCTCATCAATGAAATTATTGTCAGCTCCAGAATCGACCAGTGAAGAGGCGGGGATTGTCCTGTCCTCTAGGGAAGGAGAAGAAGGGGGGAAAAAATGAGCAGGGGTATCTTTAAGGGATGCTACATGACTCACCAGTTCTCCCTTGCCTACTGGTGAGCCTATTCTTTGGCTTTCTGAATGCAGTCCTTCTGTAGATCATCTTTCTCCACAGTAATAGCAGAGATGAGCTTGACAATGGTGAAGTCGCTCAGAAGGGTCCAATTTTAAGTGAGCGATCTCCATAGGCTCTGGTGGTTCAGGGGAACTCTCGACGGGGACTGGTGGACTTGGAGGATACTGGTGAAGTATTTGGCTTCTGTGGAAATACTGGTGTTTTTAATTGGCGCGGCACTCTCTCAGTTGATTATCCAAGTGAATTAACCTTTGATTAATGATTCAAACCATGGAGAAATGGGCTTTGTAGCGCCAATGGGTCCACCCACTTTCTGTGGTGGCAGTGCAGAATTTGAGAGCATACTCAGCTACCGAGAGACCTCTTTGCTTCAGAGAGAAGAGATGTTGTCCTGCTTCCTTGCTCTATAGAGGATGGTTGAAGATCCTCTTCATCTCTGAAGTGAATTGAGTATAGTCATGACAGATGGGGTAATTCGCAATCCACAACAACGTAGCCTACTCTGACACCCTCCCTGTCAGCATGCTCAGAATGAAGGCTATGCGGGAGCAATCAGTGGAATAAGTCAAAGGCTGAAGTTCAAAAATCAGACTGCATTTAAGTAGGAAATCTTTGAAAGAGCCCAGTCTTCCTGAGTCGGGCTGAAGGGTTGGGATGTGTGGTTCTCTTGCTGCTGGAGGTTGGGACGAAGGCTTACCAGCTGTAACTGTGGGCTAGTCAGACAAGGGCGAAGTGGCTGGTCCAGAGGCAGGAGGCTGTGAAGGCAAGCTCTGCAGATGGGTGGAGACCTGGGTCATCTGCAAGCCCAACTGAGTTACCTGAGCAGTGAGGGTCTGAAGGGTAGCCATGATACCTTGAAGGTCCTGTTCATGTCTTCCAGTCACCCTACCCTGGGCTCCTAAAGCCTGGGCGATGGTATCTGTGTCCACTGGGCCCATAAGTGGCCAGATGATTCTGTGAAGTGTGGGTGGAGAGGTTTGGACCCAAAATGCAGAACAAGGAGCAGAGGCCGATTTAAAGAATACAAATAGGTTTTATTAAAATCTCAATAGGGAAAGGGGAAGTGGAGGGGGAAAAGGAGTTGAGTAGTGGGTGATGTAGAAAGTCCTTCTGGGTGGCAGGGTTGGTCTTAAGCTAGCATTAGCTTGGTTGCAGTAGGTGAATAAGGGCTTTAGCATGGCAGTTGCAGTTGGTGAATGGCTTAGTGTAGCCGGTTATCAGCTGGTGAACAATGGCTTTAGCGTAGCAGTTGCAGTTGGTGAATGGCTTTAGTGCAGCTGTTGCAGATGGTAGCAGTAGACGCACAATGGATTAGCGTAGCTGTAGCAGTTGGTAGCAGTAGAAGCACAATTGGATTAGCGTGCTGTAGCAGTTGGTAGCAGTAGAAGAACAATGGATTAGCGTAGCTGTAGCAGTTGGTAGCAGTAGAAGAACAATTGCTTTAGCATAGCTGTAGCATTTGATATCAGTAGAAGAACAATGGCTTTAGCATAGCAGTGGTGGTAGAAAAAGAAGGCCTAGCATGAGCAGTTGCAAAGACTTAGCTGTAGACGAGCAGTGGCTTGGTCAAGGCAGTGGCTGGCTTCCTCTGTAGGGCAAGCTCCCAGAACGTGCACAGTACAGGATGGACTCTCAAAGTAGAGTGGAATCATCTGGTGATCTGCATCAGTCTGGGAAGTATTAAGTACTGAGTAAATTGCAGATCGCCTGACATTGGGAGAGTTATAGAGAGTAAAGGGGAAAAGGGGATTGACCAGGGCCAGACTGTAACAATTATGCTATTATTTTACTTGAAGTCATGTTGGTCTGTATGTGGCCCTAGAACTAAAATGAGTTTGACACCATTGACATTTAATGACTCAATATAATTTTTGCACTGATCCTGGAGATTGGATTTGGATACAGCCGGCCGGTTTTGGCCCATGAGCCATTTGTTTGTCAACCCCACAACTTTACTATCATTGTTTACTTTAGTCTGTAGTGCATAAGTGTTCATTTAGTGCATCTGTACACTGCTAGAATATCTATCATGACAAAAGAGATTTTGTTTTAATTTTTAATCTCAATCATGCATATTTTTTCATGTCTCTTTCAGCTTTCAGCTAAATTAAGCTGAAAAGAATATATTTGTAGGAAAAGATATAGCAAAAATACACACTTGCTACTGTTTAGATTAATTAGCAATCTGTAATAACATCAGTTACTTTCATTCAATTCTTGCTGTTTGGCATTCAGGTCTTACTCACATTATGCGAGTTAACTTTTCAGCCCTTCCCAGAAAGAAGAGGCACATAAAATATATAAAGACATGCTTTCAAGTACAGTATGTCAATTTCACCACATCATTAAGTAATTCCAAAAGTTTGACTAGGAGTGTTGGCAAGTCGAATGCTACCCATAAACCCTTTAGTTCAGGTTATTGGTACTGTATGTGCAATGAATAATACAAAATGATATGACAGCATACATGCAAAGACTAAGGCCACAGCAAAATAATAGCACTGAACATGAGCATAAAGGTACAGGCTAAAGAGATGTACAGCTGATACAATAAGGCAGAGGTAGAGATTATCCTTAAAGTAAAGCATCCAAAACCCATGTCCTCATCCCTTTTTCTCTGTGTGTCTTTGTCCTACTTGTACTGCTGTTGCAAATATGATATCCCTGATTAACTGCAACAGTATATTATTACAGTTTTCTTCATAAAATTTCATCCTCTGATTCGGGATCCCTATCTCTTGGTTTTAGAAGTCCCATTTCCATTGGAGGTGTCCTCTTTAATCTGGAGCGAACCACGCTACAAAGAAAACACAACAAAAAGTAAAGTTACATATGACAAAGTGATGAACAGAGTGGTATTACAGATACTGAAGGTGATTTTAAGTTAGCAGGGCCTGTGAAACATCAAGCACAAATGATAAGAGTTGACTTTGTGGTGCTGTGCAGACTCACCAGCTGACGGTGCAATAAAGCACGCTCACAACAAGCATGGCAAAGGCCAGGTGCCAGGAGTAACACATGGTGACAAACATCACATTGTTATGGTCCTTGAGGTCCCACTCAGGGCCTTGGGGAGGGTACAGTACAAAACCAATCTGTGTCCAAAGAGAAGGTGAAGATAGATGTCAGTGTGTTGTCATTATAATAAACTATCGCCCACATACAGTATGTACAGTCAGATTCACCTGCCAGAACCAGCTTCCCTGCAGAAGGGTGAGGGTGCAACGCAGTAGTTCCAGTATGATGTTTCCTCGGTGGAAGACCTCCAGAAAGCAACAAGAGCTTCGCCGAAAACAGCATAGAGCAGAAGCTGATGCCACATGAACATCTAGCATGCTCCTGCCATGAAGGTGATAGAGGAAAAGAAATCCTGAAGAATAAGAGTCACTTATTAGTTTAAAAAAAAAAAAAAAAAAAAAACAGATCAGGAACAGGGGCAAGAAATGCTTTCACCAAGTGCTCCAATTGTTGTTCATTCACTTAATTTTCACTCAGGATAGTATCCTCTAAGTAATCCAGTTATCAGAGTAAAATGTTGCTATTGTACATTTCTACAAACCAAAGCTATGTAAATGAGCAGGAAATGTTTGGGATGGTAGTAGACAAAATCTGTGACATTGGCATCAGAGTAAAAGTAAACATGAAAATACCTTTTAAGAAGCATAAAACATTGCCATTAGTTCATTTTTTAATCAAATCTTGTTGGATTTTTTTGGAATATCTCTAATTCGTCATCAACGGTTGCCAGTGCCTAAACCTAACCACTAAAAATAGGACTAAGGGTCCTATAGTCCAACAGCATATTTAAAGACATTAATTGACATTTGTTTGACCTTTCAAGGTTACTCAAGGTCTAAGAACATGGCACCAAATGAAAGCCCATATGTGACTTCCTATCTATCTTCAACTGTTTTGAAGTTGTACCACTTCCCCATTATAAACCAATGGATGATTTTTAAAATTTCAAAAATTCATTAAAAAATCCATATTTCCCAATTCTTTGAACAAACTTGGTAGACCTTGCCCAAAGATGTTCCCACACAAACATCAAGTCATTCTGACTGACAGTTGCGGAGAAGAAGATTCTCGAAAACTTGTTTATGGACAGATGGATGACGGACAGACGATGGACGGACGGATGACAATTCATACCAACAGTCCATCGGACCTTTAGGCCATTGGACTAAAAACATGAAATGAGTACTTTCATTCCTTTATTTATTAATTGAATCACTTCAGGAGTTTGTTTGCTGATAATACGTACACCCCATGGACAAGTGAACAATTCGTTGCAAAGGTAAAATAGATACATGGACATAATTTTGGAAATACATGGTTAAAAACACCATGAGAGGGTATACTACTATAACATTATGTCAATATTGTCACACTTTGGTTCGCTGCTGTCTCCTCCCTCACTTTGTCACACCTCATCAGTCACAAACAGTTTCACCTGGGACTACCAACTGCTGTCCTCTCCCTTACCTTGCCACACCTCATCAGCAGCATCAGGTCCACCTGTTGCTAACAGCTGTGCCTTATCAGCTTGCCAGCATTTAAGCAGCTCTGGTTCAACTCCTCTTTGCTAGACTGTTCTCGCTTCTTGCCTAACTATCCAGCATTCTTTTGTACCTGTTTTCCTGGTGCCAACCCCGTCTGACTCTGACAAAACCTCCTCGTCTCTGCCTTGGAAACCCGACCAGCCTTCTGTCTAAGGATTAAGAGATATGCTTTCTGTTTCCCCGAGTTCTGTTCCTGCCTGTGCTCTTGTCTGTGTCAGAATCTGGGAGTTGAACTCATAATAAAGAACATTTCTAACTTTTACCCAAGTGTGTGTGTGTGTGTCCTCCATTTACCACCATCCATTACAAATACATGCTTGTAGAAAACACATTTTTGGTCTATATTGCTTTATTTAGCTGAACTTTGATTAACCTAAAAAGTCCTGAAGGGTAGAACATATTAAAGACCCACAGACTTGCCTTCATTAAAGAAAGCAATGGCCATCATTAACCGGTCCAGTGCCAGTGGTGCAGCCTCTGTGGTGTGGATAACCAGAGACACAGTGGCAGCCAGACCAAAGAACAGGTACATGGTGGCATGCTGCCAGTTCATCAGGTCCTCCCAGTGCTTCTCGACAAAGTCGTATAACTGGAGCCTTGGTCCGTCTGCTAGAAACTGCTCTGCCAACATCCCTGAAGAGCACAGACAAGGAAACAGTCAAACAACTTCCATGAACTACAATATGGAGACTGTAAATGATTGTTCTCATATTTATTACTCTGATACACTGACTATACAGTGACAGATTATTAAGATTTTACAACATAATGGATGCATTAAATGGGAACTCATTTGAATTCTTTGTTTTACTAAAGCATATTTTGTAAAAAAAATAAAAATGTAGTTTTGGCTTACCGACAAAAGAGAAGAAGAGTATGACGGAGCTTTCTATGATTTCCAGGCGGCGCTGGGATGCTCTGCTGGACAGACGGGTTGAGCCTATGCTCTTGTTCCTGCGGGTGGCGTGCCAGAGGGAATACTTTCCTGTCCACCAAAGCCCAGCTACCAGGAAGAAGCTCCCAGGGAGTGCATGACCCTTGAAACTCCCCATGAATCACAACTGCTAAACCATGGGAGGAAACAGATCTATTAGCAGTATTCATGCACTTTTAATATGATTATTGTAAAGCAATAATTCAGGGAAAACATTGACATAAAAATAAAGTGAAGATAATTCTTCAAAATTCCAGTGATAGATGTGTAAAAATCTGAATAAAACCATTCCACCAGGTGTATGCATTATCATAGTTAGACATATTTTCAGCCCTGCTTGCAAAAGTGATATAATAGGCAACAGCAATGAAAAGGTGGAGGATTTCCTGTAACTGAGCAGAGGTTTTTCATGCATGACCTGGAAACGGTTTGAAATGACTGACTTTGTGTATCGCTTCTTCCAGTTTACTTGTCAAAAATGGCTGAGGCCGCATCGAAGTGTCACTGCTGTGTGCTCCACATTGAATAAACAAAGGCACCTATATTCAAGTTCTCATGGTTTTCCTTCAGATTTAGTGAGAAGAAGAAATCGGTGGTTGCAATTTATTGAGATGAGGAGCCCAACTTCAGATCCAATCAGAAAGCATTACCAGGGAAACATCAGTGATATTGTGAAGGGAACAAGAGGTTAAAAGTAGGGAAACACCAGAGTCTTCCAACAGGTAAGCTGCAAAAACATGAGGGGAAGGATTGAAAAAAAAAAAAAAAGAATTTCGTGGATACGGGCACAGGTAAATTAAACAAAATGCAGGCGGGTAATGGGCAAGGAAGTGCCAAAAAATGAAAGAGGATTCCATGGATGAAAATAATTGTCAGGACATTTCATGATGAGATCATCTAATTTGACCGTGGTTGATCTATCTTGATTTATTGTGAAATGAGCTTCACCTCAGTTATCCGGCCACAGATGTCATTGAGCAGCACATACTAGAGATTTATTGATGGCGTGTGGTTTTAGCCAAAAAGAAAGCCATTAAAAGTGAGTTACTGTGTAAACAATGTGTTTAAGCACGGGTCAGGTCAGGACTTTTAACCTCTTGATTCCCTTCACAATATCACTGACATTTCCCTGGTAATCCTCTTCCCAGAAATGCTGGTGTTCAGGGACACCTGTACACACAAATGTACTTCCTGATTGGATTCTGAAGTTCGGCCCTCATCTTGATAAATTGTGACCACCCATTTCTTCTTCTCAAAACCATGAAAACTTAAATATAGTTGCCTTTGTTTATTCGATGTACACTGGGGCACACAGCAGTGACACTTCGATGGGGCCTCAGCCATTGTTGACAAGTAAAGCGGAAGAAGTCAGCTATTTCAAACTGTTTCTGGGTCATGCGTAAAAAACCCATTAAACAGCATAATCAGATATAATTACCCCGACCCCCAAAAAAGAAGCAAGGGGTATTGTTTTTGGTTCGGTTTATTTATTTCTTTGTAAACACTTTAGCAGCAAAACTATTGGTTCAATTCATACTACGGTACATTGGGTTAATAGATTGCCAGTGACATAGAATACGTGTCATCACATTTTGGGAAAGGTATGCCAAAGTTTAAATTTTTTGTGATTTTTAAAATCTTCCCATTTACTTATAATGGGCAAATATGTGCAAGGGGCAGGGTTTGTTGTGCCTGGCACCACTTGTTAGAATGTGTGTTGGCAACAGTCCTTTAGCTGACCTTGGCAGAGGACTGTATAGACACCAATGGAAACCTGTTTCAGTGTTACACATTATTCAACATATATTTGAGATTTGTATTTGTATGTTATTTAAAAATATTCTTAAATCACACATTTTTATCAATAATCTTAAACTGTAAGAAAAAAAAAAGAGACCTGAACACACATCAGTCAGTTAATGGATTTGAGAGACATCCTGGCTTTCAAATGTACTGTTAATGCACACATTTTACCGTTTTATTACTTGCTTCTCTGTGCTGATGAGTGGGACACGCCTGTTTTCTTGGAAATGTACATTGTGGTGAATTAACCATTTGAGCCATTACCGTTCAGATAATTCCATTATAATACCACTACAAGAAACAGATAAAAGTAGCTTCTCCATGACAGTAATGATCACCATCCCTGAAGGCACCTCCGTCAATTAAGATTGTCTGTATGTGTCCCTGTTTTCTAATGCATTCATGTGTTTTTTTTCCACAAACAGAATTCCTCCTCCACATTTAACTGTTGTCTGGATAAATTTACTGTCCATTTCAACAACAGTGTCTTCTTCTACTTGCTGCACTCAAATTTCTTAATGTTGTTTGTGTACAGAGTGCTTATGAGAATAACCATACTGTACTAATGGACTGTTTTCTGTGGAAGTGGGCTTTAAAGAGAATTAACCAACTGAGCCATTGGAGTTCAGATAATTTCATATTCAATGTTTGTCATAAATAGCAGCAATGAATGGATTCTTTTCCTTTAGTTTGTTTGGAATATTTTTTTTGTACTTTGAAAATAATGTGTGTACTCTTGTATGTATTTGGAAACCTTTATGCATAATTGTAATTCACAACAAACACATATCTAAATATGAACTGTGTTGGATGTCATTTCATTCATTTTCTGAACCCCGCTTTATCCCTCACTAGGGTCACGGGGGTCGCTTGGAGCCTATCCCAGCTACATAGGGGCGGAGGCGGGGTACACCTGGACAAGTCGCCAGTTCATCGCAGGGCTGAACATATAGAGACAAACAATCACTCTCACATTCACACCTATGGGCAATTTAGATTAACCAATTAACCTATTAGTGCATGTCTTTGGATGGTGGGAGGAAGCCGGAGTACCCGGAGAGAACCCACGCAGACACGGGGAGAACATGCAAACTCCACACAGAAAGGTCCCACCCCCCGTCAACTGGTGTTGGAATCAAACCCAGGACCTTCTTGCTGTGCTGTGAGGCACGAGTGCTAACCACTGCACCACCGTGTCACCCTGTGTTGGATGTCAGAACATATATTTCTCTTTTTTAGCTCATGCGTATAGTAACCTCTATTATGAGAAGGTATGATTTCTTTCACTATTCAGCATAAAGCTGCAAATATTAATCAATTACATGTTTTTTTTAAGTTAAGATAAGATAAATAAGATAAGATACCCATTATGGAGAAGTTTCTAAGTTTGACAGCAGCAAATATAAGAATAAAGCGCAGGAAAGACAGAAAACACTTTTGTTAAACATACAATATAAAGAGAAAAAAATAAGTATTTATATAAATTTATACATATATACATATTTGCAATGGATTTGCACATGCACACCTGTGTGATATGGGGGGTGGGTACTGTGAGCTGTTACAAAGTCTGATGACTGTGGGGAGGAAGGACCTGCAGTATCTTTATTTTTAATTTTTATTCTGAACACGTTCAAATTTACATATTCAGGAACAGATTTCCACATCTTGTTAATAATTACCGGTCCGTAAGTGCATCAGTCAAGTTATGATGTTAAGTGGAATACATTATTATCGGTAATTGTCCTGTGCCGTGCAGAAATTGAGTGGGCTTTATGAGAGATCCACTTAATATATTTTTTTCTGAGCACAAAAGGTCAGAACACAGAATAGTTTTCTCCAGTTTCTGCTTTGAATACACACACTGGGAAAACAAAATAGAGCATACTGGGTCAATTCTTAAAATATTATGCAATGGCGGATTTACCTACCGGCGCCCTCGGTGCCCCCCGTTTGAAAATCTGCAAGAAAAAAAAAAAAAAAAATCACCGCTCTGGCAGGGATTCAAACCCCAGTCTTCTGCATTGTAACCTATAGCATTACCTACTGAGCTATGTACCAGTAGTACTGGAAAGTGACCTATTTGCTATCAGTTTGTTTTGAGTCTTTTCGGGATGTGACGTTTACTCCTGTGGGTGGTGCTTGGGCGCAAATTTTTGTGCCTGAGGCTCTTCTATCTTTTGTATTGGGGGTATATGTGGTAAAGGGAGTAAAATCTGAGTCTAATAATCATGAAGAGACAACTGTCTATTCAAGCAGCATTTGGGTCTGCATGCCAGAAAAAACAACAGGCAGCCACATAAGGTATGGAATGTATTATTATACCGTCAGAACTACAGAACTGAATGGCATTTGCCACAGAACACAGCCAGTAATTGAGTGAATCACACAAAGCTGTCAAACATAGGCCTATATCTAACTGATGTGTGTAGATACATTTGACTGCATTTACTGTCGGACATGTGTCAGCATCTTGTGAATTGTTACAGTGTTTTGCTTGACAAGATCATCAAGTATTCTATATGGACACACAAATTATTAAGTAGAGAAAACTTACGCTACTACTACATCTAAGCCTCAGGGTTAGTTATTTGATAATAAACAGTTAACGTATCTGGTTAAGATTAAAGTATAGATTGGGTTGTGAAATATGACCATAATGCATCGCATGTTCTGTTAACAAAGCAAGCAAGTCCTGGTGAGCAGGAATATGACAATTCAGAGAAGGATATCACACACACACACACACACACACACACACACACACACACATATATATATATATATATATATATATATAGAGAGAGAGAGAGAGAGAGAGAGCACCCCCCCCCGCTTCCGTTTCCTTCCTGGATCCGCTACTGTTATGCAATTAAAGAGGATAGATTCCTTAAGACCAGAGAAAATGTTTAAGGTCAACAATATTCACTTCACATTTCTCATAGGGGATGTGCCAGGCATTTGAGCTTTTAGTGCTTCATAAATATTAGATATTTTCTCATTTCTTTCGTTTTCTTTCCCCTTCTGTGACAGTAAACTGAATATTTTTGGACTGTGGTCTAAACAAGACATGTGAGGATGACATCTTAGCTTTAAGAAAAAAGTTTCTCTCCATTTTATGATGTTTTATAGACCAAGCAATTCATCAAAACAAGAATGAGTAAAGTAATCAACACTAAAAATGATTGCTGCAGCCTTAATGCAAAGGGACTGATGTGCACAGTTGTTGTTTGGGGGTGCACTAACTCTTAAAAGGGGACAAAGTACATTTCCAATAAAGAGAAATGATCAACAAAACCGTCTCAAAGTCGGTCATGTGATCATTTTATCCATTGTGCAGCTTTTAGCGGTTTCACTGTAGATATGACAGTGCATAAAGATTCTAGATTAACCTGTTTGATTTTTACTTTCCCACATCCCCTTTCATTTCTTTTAACAATAAATAAACCTTTGTAAACTCAGAGAGCAAAGCAGCAGTAACATCAATAGTGATCAGAGAATAAGAATAAGGCCAGACTGTCTTTTGTGATGGAGATGACAGACAATTCTGCCCGGCAACAACAGGGACCTTTTGAAGGAGGACACTCAATCCAAACAGATTGTTTGAGATGTTCAGATGAGCTCATCTCTGTCAGACGGCCCTTTGACTGTGCAACCTCTCCACGCTAAGGAAAACATTTCAGTCGCCGTGGCAACCCCTCCCTCATGCCACTGGAGTGCTACTAGAAGACACTAGAAGACTGTTTGGCTGCTTCTCTCACAACATCAGCAACAACATCTGTGCAGGGAGGTGTCCGTATTGGACATTTCCCTGTCTTACAAATAGTTTAGTAGTTAAGTGAATAGATACACATTAAACTACTTTTTAAATGTCTCTTTAATCATCACTAGAGAAACATAAATAAGCACTTTAACTCAAGTACATACTCTGCTTAAGTACAATGTGAGCCGTTTGTAGTTTGCTATAAGTATATGATTTTAATTCATGTTCGCTGCACTCCTTTTCTTTCACTTTAAGCTAAAAAAAAGATGATATTAGTTTGATCAAATATAACATATTGTAATGCTGTAAAGTACCAAGCATCATAGTATCTGAATCAGCTTTATTGGCCAATTTTGTACACACAAATAAGGAATTTGACTCTGGTTTGTCCTTAGTTCTTATGTGGTGTGGAATAAATATAATATAGAATAAAAGGAAAAAGAGTATAGTAAAAAAAAAAAAAAACTTCTTTTTCAGAGCTGTACAAAATAGTATGATGAAAACAGTGCAATATAAAAAAAAAAAAAAAGTGCAGTATAAATAGTGCAAATATAGGATGGACATTCAGGTCATTTACAGCTGAGGAAAGAAAATGTCCTTGCATCAATTCGAACAACTAACAGCAAAAAATGAAAAGTAGCCATTCCCTAAAAGTGAAGCATCTTAGGTAATTGAATAGATAATAATGGTCCAGTATATATATTTAACTTGTTCTGTGAATGGTTTTATCTTATTAGACCATGTATATAACTTCCAAATTATCCACAGCCCTGCTCTTGAAAATTGTTACTCCATTGTTTTTCATCTTCTCATTGTTACTTCTTACTGTTTTCTGGTCATTAATTTAACTACTCACGCTGGAGAGACTACATCTCTCGGCTGGCCTGGGAACGCCTCGGGGTCCCCCCGGAAGAGCTGGAGGAGGTGTCTGGGGAGAGGGAAGTCTGGGCATCCCTGCTTGGACTGTTACCCCCGCGACCCGGCCCCAGATAAAGCGGAAAATAATGGATAATTTAACTACAGCTTATTACTTTATCAAATTTATATAGCAAACACTTTGTGCAGATAATTGCCTCACATGTGCACACATGAACAGTCCAAATCCTCCTCCTCACCACACAACCAGAGCAGCAGCTGTAGAGGACAACTCATCTCACTAAGTGACTGGCTGGGATTTCACCATTATTCTTGAAATATTTGCAAAATGTGATATTATGTCTAGGTACTTATTGTTATCAATATCTGTTATATGTGTTTATTATATTGTACTGTTTAACTGACAGTTTGAAAGATGAATTAAATGTCTCTGAAACAAGTAGTCATCTAAGGTTTTAGGTTTAGGTTCAGAGTAGGTTTTAAGTTTAGTTTTAGGTAAATCCTTACGTTTAGTTTTAGGATTGTAGCTTTAGTCTTTGCTGGCTTGCCTGGATTGTTTATCTTACATGGCGTCAGGACTCCCACTATCAAGCTCTAGATAACTTCTCAGGGCGCCCCATTTCACAAAGCTTTATTGTATTTTAGCAGTAACTTTGTAACTTTTTATTTGTTTGTGGATAAACTGAACTTCTCTGCACTACAGTGCAGGAGTGGACGTTACAGAACATCCATCATCCATGCTGGCGTTAGACTCCAAACTAAAGACAGACTGAATATTCTGTCAATAATCCACTCATTACTTGTCTTAGTCTGCATTTTGCTTTCTTTTCTTCTCCTGAGCTGATGGGATATTGAATTGACTGGCTTTTTCCCCACAGCAGTCACTTTAATGAAAAGTTAACACACTCCCTTGATATCAGAATTGCACAAGAAATTGCACTAAATTGTACAGAATTTGACACTGTGGCCTTATGTATATAGAGTTTATATGTATGTGGGGTTTCTTTTTTCTTATTTTTACTATTTTTAAAAAAAAATTATATCTTGTATTTATAATTTACTAGAAACAACATCTACCAGCAAATAATTCCTTGTATGTCTTTAGATACTTAACGAATGAAGATGATTCTGATTCTCATTCAGAGTCTGAATTATACCTTTCAGGACTAATGAAAGTAATCTGTATCTGTATGCATGAGAACCTGAGGACTTTTCAAGTCACATTTATGACAAACGTTGACTTTTCACTATTGCGTCACATTCATTTCCTTAACTGTAGTTTACCACCATTATGTGAAAACTATAATCATACTCCTCTTACAGCTCTGCTTTCAGCCCGAGAGATAAACATCACTTAGAGAAATAATGCCTATTCTTTACTGCTTGTACAAAAAGACCCTTCAACAAAGCTTAGAGTTCTGCAGACACAAACACTATCCTCAAAAGGTAAAGAAATAATGATGCTTTAAAATCATCACAAATCTTTATGAAGGGAATTGAAATGTTTTTACATGTTTTTACGTCTTTAACTAGGCTATGTATATGCTCTTACAAAGCTAACTAAATAAGGTGAAGTATAAATTTAACAGGGACAATAAAGCGTACACTAACTTGTAAAATGATTTGTGATATGACATTATATTCGGTGTAAAGATCAGTACAAGGAAAAAAGGTTTAGTGACTGTGAAGTGCAGACTTTGACCAAAAACAAAATAAAAAACAAAAACGGTAGTCAGTACTTAGAAGCTACCATATTTTCACAATATAAACGTACAATCACTCTTGTTAACTTTATTAATAATTTTAGTCTGAGTACGTAATGTGAATAACAGTACAGGATACAGTAGCCTTTAAATTACACAGTGGCAGACAGAAAAAAGAGGTCTTACCTAAGCTCTTTATGGAGATGAAAAAAGTTGCTGGAAGTGGAGTCAACTAGAAAATCAGAGCATCTTCATTTTTCAACACGTTACTATTTTTTCTTTGGGTAAAAGACGGACACTCGGGTAAACATGAGCTATTCCCTGATGTCTCCAGGCCACAGACGTTTTAACAACCCAATTTTTCCGACTCTAAACACTTTGGGTCTTTTCCCTAAAAACTCGCCTCATTGGACGCCGACATACGGTGGCGTCACCAGGCCGCGCACTCATTGGCTAACGTCCACGTCCGTCTCAGGTGTCCACGTGTGCACTTTCACTCCGCCCGCTCGTGCACGGTCCCTCCCTTCTCGGAGGAAAAAACCGCTACTTTCTGTCCAACCCGAGCAAGACCGACCGGGACAAGACGTCAAGCACGTACTCTGCAGCTGGAGGAGTCCCCGTAGCCCGGAGCAGCACCGAATCCACACTTAGGACTCAGGTTTATATGGTGCAATAATTTACTACACACTACTCCTGAGGTAAACACGGACCTGATTAAACCACAAACCAGCAGAGCAAACAGAAAGAGATGAGTAAAACAGAATAAACACACATTATGTTAGGACAATGTTTAACCATACACACCTACAACTATTTTCGCATTTGAAAACCAAATGAATGTTTATCTGCATAGATAAGACAACCCGAAAACTTTTTCCCACCACTGTAGAGCCATACACAGTGAAATTTATTTTTGTATCAGCAACCAATAGTAAAATATTATACATTTATATTATAAAATATAAAAAAATATAAATATAAATGTATATTTAAAAAAAAATATAAACTTAAAAGGGGTTGCTCTTGTATATTCTTTTAAAGTATTGCAGCTGTGTCAATAAGGTGCATGGTACCATGTTTTTACTTAAAATAGTCCTGTTAAGGTTCAGAGTAGATGCTTGATTTATTACCGTTTATTATAATATTATCCTCAGCATTTCTTCATTCTGTGAAAATCACGTACAGAAGTGGAAAAAGTTTTCATCCTTAAAATTTCATACAATTGCACATATTATCATGAAATATTTGTAGAAAAATCTGAGAAAAGTTATTTAGCTGACTTTGATGGTCTTAGTTAATACGTGTAGCTTAGGTGGTGCTCTGTGATTTGAGGAAAGCCCCACCCACCACCAAAATCACATAATGTATGTGTGCATCACAGAATAGTAGGCACATCATGCAACAGAAAGTATTGTTATTTCAAACTACCAATTACATTACACTGTCAGACAGGTGGATCTTGTAACAACTGTTTTCTATCCTATACTACTACAGTATCATCTCCAAGGTCTTGATAGTGCACATGCTGATGCACGTAAACAGAACAGTCATTATTATTAATATCTGCTTGAAGAATGGATGTAGTCATAACATTGGTATTATGGGACTAGGGTGTCTTTGTATACTAGTTAATTATCTATTTTTGATTAAATATGTTATAAATTGCATCTTCATAGACAGAAAAGTATATGTTTGTTCTAAGCAAAGTAAACACAGCTTCACAAGGTGTGTCAGAATTGCACATTTTTTTTATTTAATCATGCATAGTCACAACAGTCACAGGAAAACAGTGCTGTGTGTCATCAGGTTTTTGGCTGGTTGTCTGCTTGAAGTTCTTATAAAACCTTGACAGTGTGAAAGTGACTTTACACAACTATTCAATAAATGACAACAGAAAAAGGATGTAATTGCAGCTAGACATAGAGAGAAAGCCTGATATTTCTCAGTCATTATTACACTCATCCTAACAGATGGGTACTGGTTAGTGACTGAACTGAGATCAGCTAATATATAATTTAAGTCACATAAAAAAGAATTTGACAACTACTAATAATATCTTATTTACATAATTATGTATCTATAAAAAGGATGCATTTAAATGTATATACAGCCAATGTGATATTTACATGAGCTGTTAACTTCTAATTTGGCAGAACACAACAGTGAACAGTTTAGAGTATGGGCCATTTGACATCACATGCTAAATATTTCACATGCAAAATAGCAATGTCCATAAGGCAGGGTAAAGGGGTGGAAACGGAAAATGAGGTGTGCCAGACAGGCTCAGTGTTCCAGGAGAAGTAGATTACTTTTTAAAGATGGGTGCACTCGCTCACTTTTGCATCAGTTACTGCAAATCTGCCAGTGAGGCTGCAATGCATTTAATTGTTTATCACAATAGAGTCAACAATGTCTAACGTTTACAGTCATGATACTACAGAAATAGTGTGTAACAATGATTTCAGATAAAGGATAAGTGTAAACAAGTGGATTAAATTTGACCTCAGGATATTTTTTCAAATTTATTGATAAATTTAGTTCTGAGATGTGTAAAAATGCAGAAATCTGAAACAAAGCAATAACACATTCATACTGTAAAAATGCATTTCATCAAACTGCAACTTCATTGTAGAAAGCACATGGAAAAAGACTTTGGCCTCTGATGAAAGCTGGACAACAAGTCATGTTAGATGAATTTATACAAAACACATGAGATTCGTCTAATTTACAGCAGAGCTCTTTACACTCAGTCTGTCCAGCAGCTGCTCATGACAGAAGATGCCATCCACGCTGGTCTTATTGTGGTATTGCGTTGGGGTCATGGGGTCAGGTGGGCATGCAGGCAGGGCCAGGAAAGGCAAGGACTGTTATGGGACCTTAGTCCGAGCCGAAGACCAGTATTGGGGCTTTGGCATGAACAGTGGACGTGGCATATGGGACACGTCTGTTTCTTCATAGCCACTGCTCCCATGCACTGCAACACATTTTAGAGCAGATTAGTACATGTGTTTGTCAGCCAGTCTGCATGTTATGTCTTTTTGAGGCATTGATTGTTCTTCACTAATGCCAGGAGGTAATTTCCAACATACTGACCTACAGCTAGCAGAGGCATGACATGATCAACCATTGACAACAACCTGAACCAAGCGATGAGGACACGCTCTGAACTGCTGTTCACTGAACAATTAAGTCATGTAACTGTCATAAAAGAGTTGAAGCAGTAAACTGTGGTGTATATATATAATATATAATATATATATATATATATATATACTATATATATATATATACATATAATATATATATATATATCAAGCATCTGATCTTCAACACAGGAGTTTTACTGTTTCTTATTATTTTTTATGTTTGACACAATGCAAAATAGAACTGAATAAAATTGAAGACAAGAAACCACAAATCTTTTGACCACTTCTATCAATTCAAACAGTGCAAAATGATTTATATTTGAGTCCTCGGAACTACATTGTACACAGAGACTAGAATCAGTAAAGAGATGTATTGTGTTACATAAAAGTATCTAATGTTATGTTAATACCTACATATTCCCTTTTAAATGTGGTTGCGTCAAAATATTTTGCTTGTGTGATATTTTAAATGTTTTGATGAATACAGAAAAAATATGTAATCACTCATTAACAAGCTATGAGTTTAACTAAACATAAAATAAGACTACATGATCTATGTCCAAGTGATGTGCTTTACATTCTAATTTAAGGTAATACTTTACACATCTCATTCTGGTAGGCTTATTATAAGAGGCACCTATTCCTTGCCTGTGTATAAGTTGTAAATATTTCTATCTGGTAGAAGGTAAAATATTTTTTGTCATTAATTATCGGAATTTATAGGAATCCTCCTAATTTGGGTTCTGGCAGAAAAAAGAGTGTAAGGATCCACAAGACGGTTTTACAGGACAAGACCAGGCACAATAAAGGCCGTGACAGTTCAATGGTGCATCATGAAGATCAGGAGAGAGGCCTGATGTTTGGCCCACAGGAGCAAATCTTCAACCTTCATTCCAAATGAATCAGATCTGTCCACTGATGAGTCACCTTCCACAGATTGATATCAGCGATGTCTACGAAGGGACAGTTGACGGCGAGGTGTGCACTGCTCCTTCTCCACTGAAATGTGTCCGTCTGCTGACTTCCTCCTCTCCTCTGGGAGCCTGTTCACCTGACCTGTCGCCACTTCACTGCTTCTGCGAGGCTGACTCTGCTCTAACCTCCGTGCCGCCTTCAGCACCCACCAAATGAACACATCATAATCAGTAAGTCCTCTCGTTATCGCAAGCTCCTATGGTTCTCCACTTCATGCATCCACAGGGGTAGGATTCAGGCTTATTTTCATACCAGTTCATTTCATGCATATAGAGGAATGTTGCCTTCGTGCGCTGTGAGTCTGATATCTGACATGCTGGGAGTGAACAATGAGGACTTCTTTGCAGAGAAAAGGAAGGGCAGAACAAACAGTGTAAAGAGTTGACATGCAAAAACCTTAACAACAAAAGAGATGTTTTACCTCTTTATGAAAGCGATGAGTACAGTGCAGCTCTTGGATTCCCACTCCGTTCTTCCTCATGTCCTCATGACAGATTAGGCACAACTTGTCATCTTCAATCTGTGTAGAAAAACAAAGAATTAGAAAGAATTTATTTTCTCATAGCAAATCTAGTCTACTGTAAAATATCCCATTTTAGGAGTACTGTGGCTTCTTAGAGGAAGTTGACTGTAGATGTCAAATAGATGCATGAACAATTAATGGATGTACTTTATGCTATACAAAGTAATTATACTGCATGTAATAAGCTGAGAGTGGGGTACTGGGGCAGAATATTTATTATATTAGAGAATGCATTACAGTGACACAGAATAAGTGCTGTGAAAACTGAGAGAAAAAACAACAACACTAATACTACTACATTTGAAAAGACCTGGACGTGACCTGGAGTTGCCAAAGTACACACATTCGTTACACAAGTAGGAGCACAGATACTGCTTATTCCCAGTTTTCAAGATCAGCAACAGAGTGTCATACACTGCAACACTTTGTCTTTTGTTTTGTTTTTTTTGGTGCTATTGTATTTGTTGTGTTGTGTCTGGGATACACAATGGGATCACTTTTTGTGTTGCTGTCCCACCTATTTAGGTTGAAATCCGTCTTGATGTTTGCAAGGAGCACTGAAATGATTATGATAAAATAATCAGTAAGACCCTTCAAATGCACTTAAACTTAAGCCTGTTTTCAAGATGAAAGGAGTTGAAAGTACAGATATTTGTGTTAAAATAAAAGCAGTAGAAAGTTGTCCATAATATCCATGTTAAGTACAGATATTGAAAAACCATTTAATTGCAATAACTAATACCTTTGAATGTGAAACACCCTTTTTAGCCTACAGCATCAGAGAATCTTTTGGGGCATGTTGTGTTGTTTGACTATCTGTGATACCATCAGAACGTTAAGGTAATACAGCTTTTAATGCTCCCCAAGACCCCTCTATTAGTGAAGGACAGCACCAAACCACAGTAACCCTTTGGTTGACCAGACAGTTACATTTAAAATATGGCACTAATTACGAAAAGTGTGATTTTTGTTGGTCTAATAAGAATCTTTCCTGCAAGTTCTCACCAGGGACATGGTCCTCTTTTCACGTATATAAAGTCTCCTGTCCAGTGACTCTGCGAGCTCTGGGATAGTGGTGATGCGGTTCTCTGGGATGGTCGACTTAGGGCGAGTGTTGTCATCTGAGGACGCCCGGCGCGCTCTCGGGTGGGGTCTGACATCCACCTTCTCTTCTCTGTTTTTGATGTGGATAGGGGAGGGTGCCATTGTTGCTGCATGGAGCTTGTTCAGCTCATGGCATCTAACTGTGACTGTGGATCACACAGAAAAGTACTGTTACACAACATAAAAACTGTAATTCAAATGTGGCCTAGTGTTTTCATTTATGGTATTATAGCTGATAGTGTGCAGAACAGCTGTAAGTCCCTTAAAGCCCAGACTAAAAACCACTCTAAGCTGTCGTCTGTAAACAGGGCTAATCACTCCTAATATTCTTAAGTAACATGTTAGCAAAGTACCCCCTGTTATGTAGTTTAGCTTCTTGACCAGGGTCAGTCGGTTTACTGATTATTTATGCAACTGCAATAATCTGATTAATGCTTTTTGTTGAGGACATAGTTCATATATGGCAAATCTACAGCTCTTTCTTACATAAGGTGTGTCATCCTGGCTGAAGTAGTATGAAGCATCTTGCACAAATGAACAGCTCTTATTATCATAACATGTCTGATGACTGAAATTGAGAAGTATTTCTAAGTTTAATGAGGAGGCCCATGCTTGATTCCAAAACGTCCCATTGATGACGGATTTGAGTTGACAACCTGTGTTATGTGAATATAATAAATAGTGGGTCAATAGCTGGGTCATGTTACATCTTCCTCCTCTGGTTCACATGCATAGACTGATCTTTTCTGGATGAACATGTGGTGTCACATTTTATACAAATCAAATTTTCATCTGAGCTTTGTTTGACCTCCTCTACTGGTCAGTTTATACACTCACATGTACATTTCTCTACACCAGGTGCTTTCGTGTCCTACAACCAGCTGCCAGTAACTGTTTATCTCACTAGAGAGCAAAAAAAATGTATGGTATCGAAATGAAATCTCAAATGTTTACATAATGGATAGTTGAATGAATAAAAATACCCCTCTTTTCATGTGCCGAGTCCTTCACAGGCTGTTGTGGATTAACTGTACAGACATTATGTCATGAAAATCCATTATCATGTAGTATTTTACCTGTTACTGATTATCACTGGTTAAATGTACAAGATTACATTTAGGTAAGAAATCATCTCTTTTTCAAAGTGGGTTGAGCATGTATATATAAACTGTGTTACTGTGTAACTAGCATTGACTTTTAACCTTGCTTTGACTATTGGTAATAAAAAAATGGATGATTCCTTTATGAGAATTAGAACTGATAGAGAATGTGTGTTTATGAGTTCTGATACTCAGAAAGCTGCTATAAAGGAAGCGAGTCCAATGGATTCCTGTTAAAGAGTTTTATTGTTATAGGTTTGGTTACCACATTATTATATCTGTTTTTATGTTAGCTTTGTAATGTACCAAAGATAAAAGTAAAGAGGGCTCAATAATGACGCAGTCATCCATACTGACTTGTATTCACAGTTGTCACATTCACCACTGTGGTCTATATCATAAGGATGACTGGATATCACTATTATTAAAGCCTCATTATCCAGACTTTGTTTATCTTTAGATTAGGTGTCAATGCAGGGCTCATCTCTATGACACCACATCATAGGAGAGACTGATGTTAAAGTTCCTCTCATTAATAATGAACAAGAGAAGACTGGTTTCCAGTACAACAAAACCACAATTGTAGCACAATCTCAACTTAGAAAAAACAAAGAGCTTTCAAAGTTCTGCAGACTTCTGTTTTCAGTGATACTTGCATCTATTTGCCAGCTGTTTGTCCAAAGTGATTAAACAGGGATGTTTAATATGACATGGAGGAGAGAAATGGATAAAATATAAAGAGAAAAAAAGAAAGAAGGAAAGAAAGAAACTCCTGTGGTTTTGAAAGTATACAATCAGTTTTGTTACCTGTGTGTCCATTTGCCTGTGCTTCTATGTTTGTTATTGTGCATCAGCAGACATTATTGACGTGAAAGAGATCGACATCCTCAACTCCAACAGATTCCATCAGCACAGTGTTCATGCAAAGTGTTTTTTTCCCAGTCTGCTCGTGTACATATGCCCTGACATTCCTCTCCTTCTCTGACTTAAGTACACAGCTTGTTCATTATTAAAGGACAGTCGTGTAAATTTTACATTATATTAAAATCATACTGTCATCATACATAATGGAAATAATAAAATAAACTGTAATTTGTATCATACCAATTATTACAATATTTTTCTGCTGTGCAAATACATCTTGAATATGTCATGTGTATTTGCATTCCTTAGTGCTGGGTTTCTTACCCACAGTTGGGAGCGATGCCCGTCGATCGCTTGTGTTTTTGAAGGTCTTCTGAAACTACGTTTCCTGTCTCTGGAGTGTCCACCTTCTGCACCATGACCCCAGTAACTACTCATCCATTTTGTGAAGTTACCATCATCATCCTCATCATTGTCCATAACAATAGCAGGCAGGAGCCTGAGAGACATAATGGGAGTTGTATGTGGAGCCTCCTGGCACACACAGTCCGACACAACAGATGAGAGTGTGATCTGAGCCGAGTGGTACACGATGTAAAGACAACACTGAGCTGACCTACTAAGCCTCTGACTGACTGGCAGTTGGTCTGGGAGCTCCACTACAGCCCTCTGTCCCACAAGGCAAAAGGTAACTTACTTCAATTAGATCCCTCTGGTGCCTTAAGCCCTGTTGCTGTTATTGTGTTATTCCTGGACATTCCAAAAATACCCTGCACAGCTTTTGTTCAAGTCTTTAAACAAGCAAGATCCCTTATAATCTATTTAACGTCGCTGGCAGAAAGTAAAATGGAGGTGATGGGAATAAACAGGGAGGCACAGCTAGTATCTTGGCTCTGAGTGGGTGATGTGACCCCTGCTTTTAATCTTTCCATTACAGTCATAGGCCTGGGGGTACACAACACAAACTCCAATTTCCCCATACTTTCCATTCGCTGTGTTCGTCAAACCTGTCAATAATTATGGAGTACAGGCAGCTCTGTCTACAGCTGTGAGCCTGGGGCTTATGTAAGAGGACAGACATCTTTCATATCACAGCGGGTACCACTGAAACAGTCATTTATTTTCTGTTGGTTTTGTTTTTTGTTTTAGAGGTCGCCTTTTGAAATCAAGAACACATACATAAAACATCAGCTGTACAAAGCAGAAAGTAAGAAACATTTGCAAACACCTGTCTCAAGCAGATATATTTTTAGGATTAAGGTTTAAACTATTTAATATATTCTTTATTGATGCATCTGCATCATATCAATTTTACACAGTTTTGAAGATCTGATACAAAGCACAATGCAATGATGTGAAGTGCTGGTTGATTAAAGAAACAACATTGTTTAACTAGAACTCTGTAATATGGACAAAAGAATTGTATTTCTTAGATTTAAGTCTGCAACATCAATAAATCATTTTATAAGGGTACCAATATGAATTGTTTCTTTAAAATAGAAATAGAATAAAAATAGTAAAATAAAGCACTATTATATTTCACATCACTTGGAAAGAAAAATCTCAATCCATTCAATTAATGTACAATATTTCACAGCCCATGACCAACATTAAAACATACAACATTTTGAAGTATTGACGGATTCTGTGAAACTGACAAATATTGTACAAGTCAGACACAAGTCAGAGACTGATTGGTGTTGGCGTATAAGGTCACTACATTATGCAAAACTTGTTACATGTTTAACTTTACAAAAGCTGATGTTACTCCTTTACAGACTTGTGTAAAGTGAGGTTGATCCTTGATGAGACGGAGCCTAATCCTAGCACTGTTGAGAGACTCTCATGTTGTCTCATGTAACCTCTGATAATTACCAAGAATAAGATTAGTGTAATCTGTCGTTTTTCCAAAGCTGACAGTCATTTGAGGCAACACCTGATCTGAAATTACATAGAATAATACAAAATAAGGAGTGTGCTTCTGATAGTTTTTAATTAACAGGGAAATATTACATTTAATTGGACTGAGTTGTTGTTTTTTACTGCACTCACATCAGTAATAGTTTGTTGCATGTGTGTAAGAAAAACAAGTGCAACAAATGTAAGGATACACTGTTTCAGTGAGCATTATGTTGAATAATGTATTGATTATTCAACATAATTCCTCATTTGTAAGTGTGTGCCTCATAAAATCTCACATGTATTTCTGCTTTGACCTTTACTGAATTTTGTAAATACTGAAATACTGGAACCACAAAACCCCAATCTGATGAAACAGTTAAACTGAAATAATTCAATGAGTGATGGATTTTGTGAAAAACAAAAATAAAAAAGAACATTTTTCTGGCCATTCTCCTGAGAATAATATTCACACAGACACATATCATTGGCCACAAGTTGCAAAGCACACATCTATTTGTAGCACTTAAAACTAAGTCATACTGGGCTATTAGTAGTACGCACATTTTACAAAAATAACAGAGACAAATATACTAAAAGGATCAGACGTCCTCATAGTGAACTCTGCAGGCAGCTTCCCTCACATTATTAAACAACGAAGGGGGCTCACCAACACAATCCATGCATGTACAAACTTATGCCTCCTCATAGAATTTTCTATTCACAAATTCTATTCAGTTTGTGAATAGAAACATTTTTTTGATCCACTTAACCCGGACATGTGGAAAATGTGGATGTGCAAATATTAGCAAGTGGATCAAAAGAAATAAAAAGAACAGTAAAAATAGCTATTTCTGATTTGTATTTTGTACAACTCAAAGAATAAAATAAAACAAGGTGCCATTACAGGAGGTTTATAATTTACAGTATGTCCTTGAATAATAGGACACCTCATGAGGGAATCGCTATTCTATCAAGGTTCTATGATAATACAAGGACAAGGCTCCTAATTTCAATGGTTCCCTCAAACCAGCTAAATACAGCTGACATTGAAAGTGCACAGCTGGTCACTGTTGGAGGACAGACAGCCCAGGGCATCAGTTGAGCAGTCCCGGCTCAGACAGACCAGCTCTGAGCTCTGTAACAGGACGGAAAACGCACTGACCCCCGCATTAACACAAAGACACATATAATAAATAGAGAATTAGTATAATACATCCACACTGTAGGCGGAAAACATTGCTTAGCCGTTTGATGTCGGACTTTTATTCTGGCAGAGGTGCAATAGGCTGTTCGTTGCCATGGTAACACTAACACGTGATTGAAAAATTGTCCCGAGGGAGGGGTATAGCAGCAAAACCAATAAATATACGTCTTTATTGAAATAATGGGCGTATTGCATGGTGTGAGAATGGTCAGTATGGATTTACTAAAACAACAAAATCCCAACTGGTCTCAAGAGAGCATCAACACTGAAGCACAGACTCAATGAATAAACCTACATTACTGCTGCAAGAAGTGTACCAAGTATCAGCATATACTGCCCCCTGGAGGGTGTATAAAGGTGTACATCCATATGCGCATCCTTAATACTTTTAATGTGTTAAACTTTTTAACTTTGATTGAAAAATAATTCTGGTGTATTTTTGCACAACTGTTATGGAGTCCTGCAACTCCTGGTGCATACAGGGTTAAGGGATGTCACACTTGGGATGGTTGTCGCGATTAAATAACCTTTTATTTGTTCAAAATATGCCTCTTACGTAGCGATGTATAAAAAGGGTACAGGTGCTTTATGAGACATGGATTGTCATATTGTTTCAAGGACCTGTATCGAAGTGCTCTGTGTTTCCCTGCTTTCATTTGGTCAAAATTTGATTGAGTTATATATTCGTTATGTCATGTTGCTGTACATAGACTACTACCACTACCACTACTACTACTACTACTACTACTACTACTACCACTAACACTACTACTACTACTACTACTACTACTACTACTACTACTACTACTACTACCACCACTACTTCTACTACTACTACTACTACTACTACCACTACAACACTACTACTACCACTACTCCTACTACTACCACTACAACTACTACTACTACTACTACTACTACTACTACTACCACTACAACAACTACTACTACTACCACTACAACTACTACTACTACTACTACTACTACTACTACTACAACTACTACTACCACTACAACTACTACTACTACCACTACTACTACTACTACCACTACTACTACTACTACTGATGATCATAATGAATTTTTTCCGTTCTGTGCTGACAGGGTGTAGGGTGATGTTTGGACTACAAAATAGTAATACTATCAGACTACAAATTGACCCAGCCCCCAGCAGTATCCCATGATTCCACGGTGTGACCCTGACCTCGCGAAGCACGGGAAGAAGAATCGGGCTCGCACGCTGTCTGACGGTGGTACTAGCTGGCTATACGTTGCTCGGTTGTAGATCATGGCTGCTTCTAAGCCAGTTGAGCCGCAGTCCGGGACTGGGCTGCCCCGCTGGCAGCTGGCACTGCTAGTCGGGACGCCCATAGTGCTGGGAGTGGGGGCGGTTTACCTGTGGAACCGTAGCAGAACGAAGGAAAGGCAAGGCAAGGGACCGGAGAGCGGAAAACCCCAGAAGGCAGTGCTAGTCCCGTGCAGGGCAAGACGGCGCAGCTCGAGCCAACCGCGAGCAAGAGAACATGGTAAGAGTCCAGTTGCCTGGAGACTCCTTATGCTTGTGCTTATAATGTGTGTACCTACAGTGTCAGTGAGCTGTCTGCGTGTAGGGATCTCACTTTTCTGGCTAAATGTGTCATTGCGGTGAAACTAAACTCAAGGACACCTACTGACAGTCAGTGACAGTTACCTTCACAAGGCCGTTAGCAACCGGTGTCAACGCTGGTGGATTAGCTAGTGTTAATATGCTAGCTAGCCTATCTCTCTCATAAGCTAAGGTTTACAAAACAGCTAGCTTAGTGTTGAGGAGGTCCGTACATATTTAAAAACAGTTTTAATACAGTATGTATCGTGTTGGCACATTGGAAGTATGTGACATTTAACACACGAGATGCTTAGACAAGTGGGCATAACGCCAGCTGTGTAATGTAGAAATTCAGGTGGGCGGGGATGTCATTTCAGTCAGTCTGATGTGCAGATTTGTTTACAGTTTACCAGGCTCAAGCTTTACTGTCACTTCACTTAGTCGTGCTTTGGTCATATATATTGTCAGATTCACTTTGTCATCGTAGCCAGTCGTAACAGTTTCCTAATCGCCCATCCACATTGAAAAATGAACTTTACTTTCTCTTCAGTGCATGTAAGGTAATGAACTCTGCTGTTGATTAGAATCGAACCAGGTGTCAATTTTTACAGTGATCAAAACAATTTGACAAGAAGACTGGACGATTTGATAAAATATTCAATGGTATCATACTAAGGGAATGACTTTACTATCATGACACATTTCTGCAGTAATTACAAAAACACATCAGGTTATGGGTTGTGATGTTAACCACCCAGTCAGTCTTGAAACCACGTATTTAACCATTTCATTGTCACAGTGACATTTCATTTCTCCTCAAGTTTACTTACGGTATTAACAATAAAAGCCACTTCTGTCCTTTTTAATATATGTAGAGTCAAAGTCAACAATTCAGATTCCTAAGGTTTGTGGCTTTGCAGCACATGATCTCTGTAAGCTTTTAAAACGTTTCAAATTATAGGTACTGATGTTGTCTTTTCTCTCTGTCTAATATAGAGTCCTTTGGATCGAGCTCAAGCCGCAAAGAACAAAGGGAACAAGTACTTCAAGGCTGGCAAATATGAGAATGCCATCCAGTGTTACACAGAGGCCATTAGTCTCTGTCCTGGAGAGCAAAAAGCTGAGCCTGTCAACATTTTACCAGAACAGAGCAGCAGCATATGAACAGCAGGTTAGTAAAAAATTCTTGTAACCTCTGCAGGAACATTAAATAATATAGATCCAGCATGTACTCTTCCTTATTGAGTCAGCACTTAATCTGAACATCTGTGTACATTACTTTGTTGAAGTTCTTGCACAAGGAAAGCAGTCCAGTAAATTCTTCTTTGCTTTTTAGATTTAAAACTTGGATTGTATTGCCAATAAGTTAATGCTATAAGTGATTCCTTTCCTGACAACTTTTAACCCTCTTTGGAAAGCAATGTTTCACATGGTTTTATCAATGTGTAACAAGACCCGTGCAAATCACCAACAAATTAAATGAAACAGTTGTACTTTTTTTATATGTAGCAGCTAACTCTACATAAAGACCTCTGTTTATGTAAGCTCCTTATGTACATTATTGAAATCTGTAATGAAAACAGAGTTTTGTTACAACCATATATTGCATTGTGGGGGAAATCAATAGCTTTAGTAACCATAAATTGTTAAGACTTTAATAAATTTTGATCCCAAACTGATCTCAGAAAATAAGATATAAGAATTCCAACAGACAATATCCACTACAACTGCCAATGTGCTTTTTGTTGGTAGATAGTGTGAAAGGACTCACTGTTTAGTCCGATAGATGACCAGTCTGTGATTTCAGATGAAATGGACAGAAGTGGTGCAGGACTGCTCTCAGGCTGTGGAGATGAATCCACGTTATGTCAAGGCCCTGTTCAGGAGGGCTAAAGCTCTGGAGAAACTAGACAACAAGAAGGAGTGCCTGGAGGGTGAGAAGCTTCTCTTTATTTTTCATATTTTACAGGTTTAGCTCAAAGTATTTCTATTATTGTTTGCCTAAGGGAGTTGACATAATGTGTATTATTGTGTGTCTTCCAGATGTCACAGCAGCTGTGTATTCTTGAGGCCATTCCAGAACCAACAGAGCATGCTGCTGGCAGACAAAGTGCTCAAACAGCTGGGAAAAGAGAAGGCCAAAGAAAAATACAAAGTACTTGTCATTTTTGTCAATTATTTTCTCAAATTTTTTTGGAGGATTCTTAGTAAAACTGACTGTCGTTGTCCTGTCCAGAACCGAGAACCCATGATGCCATCGCCTCAGTTCATTAAATCCTACTTTAGTTCATTCACTGACGACATCATCTCACAGCCTCTACAAAATGGCGAGAAAAAAGATGAGGACAAGGACAAGGAAGGAGAGGCTGCTGAGGTTACAGAGAGGTGAGACAAGGTTTATTTGTTTGCACTTATTCACTACCCTTAGATTGTACTAGAAGGCAGGATTTCTGAGGGGTCTTAAGTCTTGAAATTACAATTCTACATTTAATAACTTTTTTTAAGTCTTTAAAAGTTATTAAATTTGATATGTAGGTCTAGTTATGGTGCCATAAACTTGTTGGCTGTATTGTGTTTAAATGTTCTAGGAAATATCCAAGCTGCAAAGAAAGTATGCTAGTCGACGCAGTTCCACCCATTCCAACCCATTCCAACCCAAGAATTTATATTGAAATTAGAACCCATTATTGCTAACTTTGCAGCCCCAGGTGAGAAATGATCACAGAATATTCAGGCCCACCACACATGCAGCCTTTTTGTCACTCGCACATCGCCCAAGAAAGCTGACTTTGGGAACTTTAAGGGACGGCTCGCAACTGAAAAGTAAGCATGAGGAGGTGCAAATGTAATAATGTCTGGTTGGAGAAAAGCTTGTGCTTGACATGATTGACACGACTGGAGGGGAACATATTTGAAGTTCACTGCACGTTATCACCTAATCATTTTAACTCAGAACGATGGGAATCGAGGCGTGGGTAAATAAGTACATTTTCCCACAAGTTCGACTGGTTTCCACCCGACTTATAATACTATTGTGGGTATGGGGCAGTGCCAGACTGTGCCGGCCACAGAAGTAAAAGTGAAAGTTAATGCTCATTTATCTTTTCCCTACCTCCGCAAACTTTCATTTGAGGGGGCAGGACTTGGCGCTGCGCCACGGCAAAACCTTACCAGTTGAAACGCTGCGTTGTTACCAGCTCCCTCGATGTGCAGGGCGTGGTCTGCTTCAACAAGCTGATAAGAATGAATGTGATTGGTGGACTGCTGCGCACAGTGAATGTCAGGTACCCTTGAAATTAGATGAGAACACGTTGAGTTCATTTGCCTCCAACATCGCAGGATCTGCGATGTATTGCGCACACATGCATCACGATGACGATGCTCAAACAATATATCGTGCAGCTCTATTAACAGGACTTCTGAGTAATATCAATTTAGGCCTTCAAATGCACCTAATACAATTTTGACAGGTCTTAAAAATTAATTAATCATGAGATTTATTATTACTTTATAAAATTGCACAAGTTTATAAAATATTTTTTGAGGATGAAATTAAAACTAACACTGAACTGTTAAGGACTAATATAAGATGTGCTGCTGCGGACATAATTATACAAGCATACTCAGCTAGAGTCATGATATTATATGTGAGTTAAATACTTTCCTTGGAAGTTTGTCGTATTTAGTCGAAACCTACACTTGAAGCCCACACTGACCTTTTATCGCTCATCGGTGGAGAGCGTACTCACGTACTGCTTGAGTGTGTGGTACGCAGGCTCCACAGCAGAGGACAAGAACACGGTGCAGAGGTATTAAAACTGCCCAATAAGATCATTGGCTGCCCTCTGCCCAACCCTGGAACATCTGTCCACATCCCTGCTGCTTAAGAAAAATAAAGGCCATCACAGGAGACCCCAGACACCCCAGCATACCCACTGTTCAACCTGTTGCCCTCTGGGAGACACTACAGGTCGATCAAGGCCGCACCAGCAGGCTGACAAACAGCTGCGTCCCCGGACTATTTGCCCGCCAACCTCCCACAGACTCTACACACACACCCACACCAGTCTGACACACTTTCTGCAACAACCCTTGCCACACTGCACTTAACTTGCACACTGTATTTTAAATTTTAGTCTTTATCTTTTTTATCCCACCTGTTATTGTATTTATTTATTTATTTATTTATACATACACACATACATACATACATACATATACTGGTATTTGTACTTGTATTTTCATTATTATGTGGTGCAGAGTGTCCCCAACCGCAATTTTGTTTAACTCCTGGGCAATGCCAATAAAGACTATCTATTCTATTCTATTCTATTCTATTCTATTCTATTCTATTCTCCACCTTGTACAAAAAAACAAGATGTAGTAACTTTGGTCTAAAGTCCTTAGAGTTTCATGGCAAGTCAGAAAAATAAAAAGCCACAGGCAAACAATCTTGTCCTCATCCTTCAATCTTGGATAGTGTGACATATGTTCTGTAAAAAAGATCATCTAATGATTTCAATTAAAATCTGAACAAATTCTGCTTCCAACAAAGGAAAACTTTTTTTTCCTGATGATTCTTTCGTATCTTTCAGCTCGGGCTACCTGAAGGCAAGCAGTACATGGAGGAAGAGAACTATGACAAATCATCAGTGAAGTGCACCAAGGAGATTGAGTCGGGTGGTCGATACACTGCAGAAGCCCTGCTGCTGCGTGCCACTTTCTATCTACTCATTGGTAACGCTACAGCTGCTCACCTGATTTTGGACCGTGTGATCAACATGCAGGATGCCAATGTGAAGGTATTAACTATTCATCTGATAAACTTCTTCTTAGTTAGAAGGAAGAGTAGTTAAAGCTTTTAGCATGCATTCTTTATCCCTGCCAAGGAGTTATGTTGTCATTACTGTCTGTCAGTGATAGAGATGACAGTTGATAGGGTTTTTTATAAACCAATGCTATTATCGAGTCTGTTTGTCTGACTTTTTTATTTTTATTCTTGATCAATAAAGTGAGTCGAGCAGACGGTAGCATGAGTCTGTCGTCTAAAATGGAGAATTACCTTACAGCATTAAGTTTCATTCAGAACAAAGCCAAAGAAAAACATCAGCTAACCACATCTGTCTGGTGTTATGTTTTTGCTGTCTATATTAGGAAGCCATGGCACCTCTGCATACGTCAAAAACATGTTGCATAGAGATTTATTTGGCCTATGGCTGATATTTACACCTTAAATGATAATTGTACAAACATTACAACAAACATTGTGACTATTTCCTCCATGCCATTGTAAACATAAAGATCTGAGAAGTTTAGAGATTTGGAACATGTTACCACGTCAAATACATCATGTTTATAACAGAATTTAATTGTGGTGTACTGGATCTAGATCAATTGGAGAGGGATGGAATGGTATTCAGTAAATAAATCCTTATCTGGGAGTACATTATTTTCTCACAGATGCTTCAAATAATCATAAACTTCTGCTAATTTAGAAAACTGGGTTGTTTCTGCAACATGACAGGCTCTGCTTTGTTCACTTGTTAAATGTCCCAGTTACGAGCCAATGCTTTGATCAAACGTGGCAGTATGTACATGCAGCAGCAGCAGCCTCTGCTCTCTACACAAGACTTCAACATGGCAGCAGAATCGACACACGCAATCCAGATGTGTATCACCACAGGGGCCAGGTAAGAAGGGCTCCATTTCGATTACTTACTTTGATTGTTACCCCTCGACTCGAGGGTATTGTAATCATTTGTCGTCTGTCCATCCATCTGTCTGTCTGTCTGTCTGTCCATTCACGACATAATCGCATTATCTGAAGAATGCATTGACATATCTGCACCAAATTTAACTGTGGATACATCTTGGGCATGGAGCAGAGCCTATTGAAAATAAGTGACCTTGACCTACTATTTAAGGTCCAAATGACCTTGTGACTTGTGCAGTTATAATATCTGAGTACTTTCATATGTAAATATGTATGTAATAAGTTTTACATAAAGACAATCTAATCTACGTTATAGGGCAGTAACTTTCAACAGAATCATACACAATGTTTTGCTAAGGGTTATTAAAAGTGTGCAGCATGTTATGTTTGTATTTTGTGATGCTTCATCTTAAACTGTCCTCCATATTTTGTCTTAGCTGAAGATCTTGCTGGACCAGGTTGATGAGGCAGTGGGAGACTTTGATGAGTGTATCCCTCCTCAGGCCTGACTCTGCGCTGGCCCAGGCACAGAAGTGCTTTGCTCTTGTAAGTAACAAAATGAAAAACAGTTTTAAACTAGTTTACTCTCCTTAACTCTCTCCCGTAAGGCTTAAATTTTTGCTGTTAGTGTCTTTGCTGTATACAGCTACCTAGGTCACTGTAGTTTTAGAGTGGCTGGTGAAGTTGCATCTGCTTTTGTGTTTCTCAGTATAGACAAGCATATACTGGAAATAACCCAGCACAAGTACAGACAGCCATGGACGGCTTCGAGGATGTTATCAGAAGGTTCCCAAAATGTGCTGAGGGCTACGCTCTTTATGCTCAGGTATGAAAGACATAACTTAACATCCTGTTTATGAATGACCAGAAATCATATGGCAGAGCCTGGCTATTGTGTGTTGCCAATTCCAGTCTGCCTGTGAATATTTGTACTGTTGAGTCAATCGATATTGTTTTAGTTTTTCATTACCAATGGAAACTTTTTACTAATATTTCAAATTTTTTGTGGTCAAATGAGGAGCTTCTTAAACATTAACTGTCAAATAAAATTCGGTACAATTGAACAATCTTGTGATTGTATTTTCATGTTCCAATATTTATGTCAGTTTCCACATTGAACTAGGTATGCTAATAATGAGTTCATATTCTTTTCAAGTTCTTGTGAACTTTTGAAAAATGGGTTCAGTTTAAAGTGAATTCAACAGAGCAAACTTATTCTATTGCAGTTTTGAAAATTCTGTATATTGAATCCATTAATCATTCATGCCAATTGTAGATTGACTGCAGCTATGAGAGACAAATATAATGGTTTCTGATGGTGTTTTCAGCACATACAATGAATTTGACTTTTCAGGCTTTGGACCCGATCAGCAGCAGTTTGGAAAAGCAGATGAGATGTACGACAAGTGCATTGAACTGGAACCAGACAATGCTACTACATATGTCACAAAGGGTAGGTGTTCTAAAGACATCTTTATTATAAAGCAACAACTACTGTCTTCATTTAGGAATGATTGGAGATTAACTTGTCATTTAAACATCAGTTAAAAATCTTCTATCCTCAGTGAAAATTTTGCCATTTCTAAACATGCAAATATGATTAACTTCATAAGTTTATCTAGTGGTTACTGACTTTCAGTCCTTAGCTTTGGCTTCAGCCTTCCACGTTGCACTTACATAAAGGTGCATATTACATCACAAATCCTTCTGCTCGCTCCACGTACTTAAATGTTCTTAAATACCTTAAAGATTTTTAGGTCCGGATGAAGAAAACTGAGAGGGTGTCTTTTGTGTGTCTTCTTCACTTGTTCATTCATGTTATTTTTCATGAATCTGAATTAGGATCGTAGGTATTTACTGTTAAACTTGTGTCCAGTTTGTTGCAGCTTCAATGGAAACAAGACCTGGACTTGGGCTTAGACCTCATCAGTAAAGCGATTGAAATTGACAACAAATGTGACTTTGCTTATGAAACTATGGGAACCATTGAAGTTCAAAGGTGAGATAAACAGTCCAATTTGCACATTATTAGTCTCTTTTTTTTTTTTTTTTTTTTTTTTTTTTTTTTTTTTTTTTTTTTCAGTCCTTCTGTAAACAAGTTTGTGTGTTCTTTCAGGGGCAATCTTGACAAGGCAATAGACATGTTCAACAAGGCAATAAACCTAGCCAAATCAGAGATGGAGATGGCCCATTTGTACTCATTATGTGATGCAGCGTACGCCCAGACTGAGGTGGCAAGGAAGTATGGGCTGAAACCTCCGACACTGTAACTTCTCTGCCAACTGCATGCCAGTCTCAAGTCTTCATTGCTGAACGTAACTGTGTTAAAAATGCAACTGTCCTGACTTGCTTTGATTTATAAAAAAAACATTAATACTGGATTATGAAGGAAAAATGGGAGAGATGAATATATAGTGTTTACATCATAATAAAGTGGTGCGCTGTAGAAAGGCTTTGATCCAGACCTCTGGTGGAGTGGATGGGTTGTTAGGATGGTGATGGTGGGTTATCCGACACAACCCGTTTGCTTACACATAATTCAACCACAAAGTCATCAATCTCTCAACCCTTTTTTTTATTGCTCCAAATAAAGAGAGTGGTTGTGTTCACGAGAGAGAAACTCATCCGTGAATGGTCCTGTATAGACGTCTAAATTACTAGCAGTTTCCAGCCGTGTATGAAAATAAGAGAATTGATAATTGTGCAGTCTATTGAGCTGATCGTTGATGAGTCCTTCTGTGACCATCTACAGGAAATACTGTGAGAGCTTTATGTAGTTCTAATGGACTGTTCACTTGTTATTTATGCTGATCTCAAGTGTTTTTGTCCATCTTCTTCCATATTGTACCATAGTCCGTTCTACATGCAAGATTAAATACTAGTCCAATGTGTCTGTGATTGTAAGCTGGAATTGATCCCATGCATAAGAACCGACAGAGAGGTTAGTGTAGGGACCCTGAGTTGGTTTTTTTTTTAATTCAGAGATGCCTGTTTTCTTTTATATATATATATACTTTGTGCAGCATGTTCACTTTATAAATAAATGTTAAATGCGATGCTCAATCTGTCTTGGAACACTAGGAAAAAATGAGACTTGGAGGAGAAAAAAAACACTGTTTAGAAAAACCTTAAACATCTTGTCTTAGTTTTGAAGATGCTCTTTTTGAAATGCCTCTGTGTCAGAAGATGGTCACAAGGGATTGGATATTTTGTGGTTATCCTAGCTCACTTAAGATGATAAACATGGTTTATTTTCTATTTTATTGTAAGATGTTTATTTTTTATGCCACATTTGGTTTCATCTTTTGACAGAGAAATCTTGAGACAACTTTATTTTTTTTTCTCTAGGGAGCCCTATGTTAACATGATTTTAACAAACTTGAGCCTTATTTCTGTCCAACATGCAGCCCCATAAAGTCTCCTGGTACAGTGTGTGATTTGGTTCTCAATACCACCCTGTAATCGTCCATGAAAAATATGAATTAGCCATTACTACAAGGGGTTACATTTTTAGAAAATTTAAATGCTCTTTTTCATGTGACATTAAATGATTCAAGAGTAACGGCTTAGTTCTGTTGAATGTGTGGTCGCACCAATGAACTAAATCACACTTTTCAGCAGCTGAGGAATACTTCTCAGCAAAGCTCAATCTCATATCTTCTAAATTTTAACTTCAGACTTTACACTGACATTCTTTATCATTGATATGTATGGTGACCAAAGTGAAAGAGAATATAAAATCCTAATAAAGTTATAATTCCTGGAGATATTTCCTGTCTGCAAGTTTCTTGTATCCTTTAAAGGCCTGTTCAACAGCATGAGAAGCGTTTGTCCTGTGACCATCAATACCATTGGTTCGACAAAGCTTTCTCAAATTCTGGGCCTTCATATAAAGGGCCTCTTACCGCAGCAGTTTTAACAGCATGGATAATAAATTTTGCAGCCAATTTTAGCCCAATAAACCATGGAATTATGGCCTGCCTATGACAAGTCAAAATTCATTTTATTGTCATTTATGGTAAAGTACAATCAAACCGCCAAGACAGTTCATTGCTCTTTGTACCCCAGCTATGTCCAAAATGCAACTCCATAAAATTCAACATTCAAAGAGGAAGTATAGGGGAAGAAATCAAAAGCAAACAAGTGATCATAATAAAATAAAAATATAAATAAGTGCATAAGTAGCAGTAAACAAGCTCCATTCACAATGATCTACAACAATACTGACTTTAACCCCCTCCTTTCACTGACTCACTGTGGGGTGAATAAAAGAACCACAATACTATTATTGATCATTTCATTTTAATCCTTGAGAATATACCCAGTACAGCAGGATGGTTCTACAGCAATTCTACATCTAGAAATTGTTTTAATTTCATCTTGTATGTCTTGCCAATACAAAACAGGCATTATCAATCATATTATACTACTGTTCAATCCAATCACCTTCAGAGTATAAATGAGAGAAAGCTGGAGAAAAAAAAATATTTGAAGATAACAATAAACACATGTTAATTAATGATAGATTGATCAAATAAGTTGTATGGTGTTTATTTTCTACTTCTTAATGCATGAAGACTTTTGAGACATTTTTAAATGATGCAATAATTAATGCAACTCCGAAAAAAAATATAAATGGACTCATAATCAAAATGTTGTTAACAAAATGCGCACATATTGCTATAAATGAAACTTTATTTTGAAAAACTCAGAGGGATGGTGTACAAGTGTCAAAACACAAAAAGGCTAGTGGACATTTAACAAGAGCATATGACCGTAGAAGACTCAGCATTTAGGTTGTTTTGGTTTTAGAGTAGATATACATTCTTACTATGGTTAAAAAAAAAAAAAATCAACGTCGTGACAAAAATTCTTCCTATTTGCGGAGAGCTTCTGTTTTTCCCATGTGTGTAGGACCTTTCTGGGCTGTGCCTGCTCTCCTTCTGAATCTCAGCTGCTCATTAATAAATGACAGCGGATGTGCGACACCTCCGGTCGATATGACGGCATTTGACGTGTCTCCCATCCGTCACACAACAATGGCGGATGCCGTGGAGGAAGCTCTTCAGGGCAGCTGGTGAGGCAATTTGTGGTTGTACTGACATTTAAAAGGACGCTTTTAAGGCTGTCAAATAAATCACTGATTTCGGCACATAGAAACTGACGGTTAAATATAGATCTGTGTTTACACGGTTATAACTTGCTTTGCCCACAATCGGATGCTAGTCCTCAACCAATTTGTTCCGTTAGGGTTCGGCCGCTAGCAAGCTAATCTGTATTAGTTAGCCAAGTGGATTCAGAAAAATGTACAGGCCAGTCAGCGAACGGAAATGAAAAACTAGGGGCGTTTGACGAGGCTATGACAAGTTACTTGTCTCACTTCTTTGTTACACTTACTAACAGGTTTTAGTCCAGTTTCGCTTGAAGGCTAACAGTAAGTAGCTAGATGTTCACTCTTGACCGGTTTGCTTTAAACTGAACCAAACATTATCCCGTACAGTTTCTCAGTTTATTCCTCTCATTCTGTGTTCTTCAAACTAATAGTGTAAGCTCATGTAAAATACACGAAACTCTGTAGAGTTGTCATAGTAAAATAGCATATGTAGTTGTCTCTAATCTGTATTTTCTGGGACCTGTTAATATTATCAGAAGAATATTGTGTCTGTTATTTTCCTGGCGTTTACAATCACTTTTAGCTCTGGTTAAACAAATTTGGAAGCATTTAATGACATCATTTTCCCCCCTACCCTTCCTGAAACTTTCCTTACCGTGATAATTTACACAAAACAAACCAAGAGCTTTTTTTTATTTTTTTGTGAGTAGTTTGGCTCATCATCAAATTAGTAATTATATTGAATTGTTGTTTCTTGTTGATGTGAAGTGCTTAGAAATGTAACTCTGAATTGTCTCTGTATCTTCAGGGACCAGGGACTAGCAGAGGCTCTGGATTCTGGTGGCTCTGAAATGAGATGGAGAGAGGTGTCATCCAGGTCCAGGAGGCTTCACCTCAACACAGGGCCAGATGTGGAAGGTGAGGAAGAGGATCGTAGTATTCAGTCCACACACTGTGATCGCCATGCAAGGCTGTGGACAGTAGTTATGTGTACAAGGAGAGGATAAATAGAACCACAAAAAAAGATTACATATTTACACACTCAATTAAGTTGTGTGTAGAATATAGGTCAAATGTGTTTTTTATTATTAGAATCGTCTTGCAGCTCAAATTACCAATCCTATCCTCAGAAAGAAGTCAACAGACTGGAAAGTCAGGCATTTCACCCGTAGACGTAAAGTCTGATATCTCTTTGTGTCACAACCCATGACAGGCTTTAGTTCCAAATGTAGTCACACACCCACAATATACTTTCTCTCTCTGAATATGGTGTATCTGAGCAAGTGCTAATAAGATCTATTTTAGATGCTTTGTTAAAATTTGCTGTTGCCCAATGTTTGCACATAGTGTTTGACATGAAACTGAAAAACTGTTCTTTGTGAACTTTATATTATTTAAGTTGGGTGGTAAATATTCTTCATGTTAAATGTTTTAGCATTACCTAATTAGCTTAAGTATTACTTAGTTTTAGAGTATTATGAATAATATATTATGGACAAACGCTAAAAGAATGACTTTGCATGAATGATTGTAAACAGGATTGTGTTGGTCCTATAAAATCCATCAGGTAAATTACGTTTGACTGTGACTTTATAGCCACATAATGAAATGTGCAAGTACTTATCAAAGGAAAGTTTGTCTGGACATATTGTCAAATCTTAACATGGGCAAAGTTAAAAGGAATGTTTTTATGTTTTTAATAATACTTGGTATTTAAATAGCATTGAGCCAGGAAGAGGCCACCATTTCACCCCACTCTGCTGCTGTGTATATGCATAAAAATACCACAAGTATATATCTACCCATACATTTACATCTCTTTAGATTATGAGTGGGAGAGCAGATTGTTTAATCACTGAAGACATTCTGTATAGGACCAGCCAGATTAAATTGTTTAATTTTTATGCCCCAAAATCACTAATTTGCATGAAGGGGTTTTGATCTGTGTTTAATGAAATTTCTGTATTTCTTAATTGATGCATGTTTAGTGTTACACTTTGTTTTATTTTGGCAGATTGCTCTAAATGTCTCTGGAAAAGGAGACAGCCTGTCTCCATGGGATGGTGTCCTCGATTTACCAGAACAGACCTCATTCACAACGCAGTCAGCAGCTAATTGGTGAGTAAATGCTGTCATCACCAAAAATGCAAGACTGAATTGAATGGCGTGCAGTTTGTAAGTGACTTGTAAATGAAAGATTTAGGTTATGAATCCAGTACATATCCTGCATTTTTCTCAAAGATTCGCTGGAAAATTGCTAGTTTGTTGTTGTTATTAGTAGTAGTAGTAGTAGTAGTAGTATTTTAACATTAATAAACTTGGGCGACACGGTGGTGCAGTGGTTAGCACTCGTGCCTCACAGCAAGAAGGTCCTGGGTTCGATTCCAACACCAGTCGACGGGGGGTGGGACCTTTCTGTGTGGAGTTTGCATGTTCTCCCCGTGGTCTGTGTGGGTTCTCTCCGGGTACTCCGGCTTCCTCCCACAGTCCAAAAACAGGCACTAATAGGTTAATTGGTTATCTAAATTGCCCATAGGTGTGAATGTGAGAGTGATGTTTGTTCTCTATATGTTCAGCCCTGTGATGAACTGGCGACTTGTCCAGGGTGTACCCCGCCTTCGCCCCTATGTAGCTGGGATAGGCTCCAAGCGACCCCCGTGACCCTAGTGAGGATAAAGCGGGTTCAGAAAATGAATGAATGAAAAACTTAGGGCAGCCACGTAGCCTTTCATCGCTACATTTTCCTTGAGAGTTTGAGCATTTGGGGTGAAAATAATATATATTTCAATCTTAAATCTGTTCGGTTTTGATGAAGGACATCAGAAGAACAAATGGCTCTTTGATTAGTCAGCTCCTCTGACAAGGTCAGGTTTGTTTGAAAATAGGAACCCCCTGAGCGAGAATGAAGCCCATAATATCTATGCAACACATGGTCCTGCACAGATAAATCAAAACCTGCTTTTATTCTGATCATGTTTACAGTGTTTGATATTCTAAAGCTTCTTTGTTTTTAATGCTACGTGAATGCACAGGGACACATTTTATATGTGATGTTTTCCATACTGCTAATACTTCCAGTATTGGTTCCATGTTAGGTCAGCTCGAGGTGTCGGAGGAAGAGAGGCAGGACATGGTGTCCGATGTGGAGTCAGTCATCACTTTTTACTGCAAGTCGCGCAACATTGCCTTCACTCCGGAGATGAGCTGGCCACACCTGCTCAAACCACTATGGGTCTTCATCTCCCCCGCAGTGACCTCTACAATTGCTTCTATGCTCTCATGAATAAATATATCCCCAGGTAAGTCATCAAGTCATTTTTATAGTAAAAATTGTATTTAAAAAAGAAAAAATACATTTGATTTTCTTTGTTTATCTGTGTCCATCTCAGGGACTTGTGTGCCAAATGGCCGGCCCTTCCACCTTTATAGATTACTGCTGCAGTACCATGAGCCAGAGCTCTGCTCCTTCTTGGACACCAAAAAGATCACACTGACTCCTACCGCAATCAGCTGGGTGTGTTGGTATTTCAGTATTTGTAGTTCATCCAAAGCATTCAGACATCATTCAGGTATGTGTGACATGAACTAAAATTCTGTGTTCTGTGTTTAGTTGGGCAGTCTGTTTTCCAGTCACTGCCTTCCTGAAGTTACCCAGCCTTGTGGGATGCCTACTTCCAGCAGGCTGACCCTTTCCTCATCTTCTTCCTCTGCTCATCATACTCGTCAATGCCAATATGTAGCTGTCGTTGAAAGCCATACAGACATCTTCATAGCAGATAATGACCTGCAATCTTATGAATGTATGTTTGACTTGTGTTTAGTTCTGCCTCCCTTAGAGAATCCATACTTACACGAGAAGGTGACAGCAAAGAAGATATTGTCAGTAAGTTTTTCTTCATATTTTTTTTTTAGGCCTAAGCAATGAAATGATGGTATGTACCAGCGACACAAACTTCATTAATTGTAAGAATGACATGAACTTACTCAACAGCTACCCAAAGTTTGGTTAAGTCGTATACACCTGTGACATAATCTTCAGTGTAAGTTATTTGACAGACTCGGTGTGTTAGATCTGTCTCTAAGTAGGTGTGGAAGTCTACACGACTTATACTTTTTATAGAAATTGGTAAAATGGTCGCAGTTATGAGAATGACTTTATCAGCCACTTTACAGGCCAAACAGTGTTATATCCAAATGATCAAGAAATACTCCAATTGTACATATAATGTGGTGCATTTAAGGGTCTTTATGGGAGAGGTAATTTAGATTTTTGATAGTGCAATGCCACATTATTAATTAATCCTTTCTTATGAATTCAACTTAAATGACCTTTGCCTCTTGATAACTGAAATGATAAAAAATAAAAGGATTTTATTCAAGTACTTAGGTTTGTCCTTTTTTCTCTCACTCTTTCATTGAAGTAGGTAATTGTCAGTAATTATTGAAATGATATATCTTTCTCTAATTAAATTTGTCATCTATATCATGCAGCACTATTTTGGACTTAACCTCACATTTCCCTTCACAGAAATGCTAGAAGCATCTCCATCTCTCCTGGAAAGTGAGGACATTGAAGATTTGTTTTCTCTGGCCCAGTATTACCAGAGCAAAACTCCTTTGTCTCTGAGAAAGGTACAGTGCTATGTTCTGATCAAGAAGGACTGATGCATGATACGATGTTTGACAGTCCTCATTGTGTCTTTTTCTTCGCCCTGTTAGATGAATCAGAATCTGTTTGGTAGCAGCTTGGTGGCTCTGAAAGAGGAGGACACTGACCTGAGCCAGGCCCTGTGTCTGCCAGTGTCTGTCCCTGAAATCCTGCAGGCCAACCACATGCAGCAGGTCAGTAACATTATACTTCCACTAACCTCATGTAATGAGGAAAATATGAAACCTGTACATATTAAAAGCAGGAAACATAAGCCAAAGTGACATTTTGCTTCTCAGGATGGGGTGCGCTTTTTGTTGTGGATTGTCGACCTGCAGAGCAGTACAACGCTGGGCACTTGTCCACAGCCTTTCACCTGGACTCTGACCTGGTGAGCATTCAACACCCATTCAGTAAATAAAACAGTGAAATAACCATGAGCCTTAAAATTGATGGCATATAGAGTAATGACATATTTCCTTTCTTGTGACAGATGCTTCAAAACCCTTCAGAGTTTGCCCTGTCTGTGAAGTCCCTATTGGAGGCACAGAAGCAGTCTTTAGAGTCCGGCTCCATCGCCAGTGGAGAGCATCTGTGCTTTATGGGTAGTGGCAGGGAAGAGGAGGACATGTACATGAACATGGTGTTAGCCCATTTCTTGCAGGTGAGGTGGCAAATAGGGGGATAAAATGTCAAAGAATTGTGGAAAAAGGTTTTTACCCTTGACCAACTCTGGCCAGAGGGGTATTGTAGTCATTTTTGTCTGTCTGTCCATTCAACAATGTAATCGCGTTATCTGAAGAATGAATTGAGATGTCTGCATCAGATTTATACTGTGGATGCATCTTGGCATGGAGCAGAAGCCTATTGAAAATAGGCCACCTATAGGACAGTAACTTTCAACAGAATCTTACACTATATTTGGCTGATGGGTATTAAAAGTGTGCAGCATGTTATGGTTTGCTACATGATTTGATGTATAACACTTTACTTTGTTTCTCTTTAACAGAAAAACAAAGAATATGTCAGTATCGCTAAAGGAGGATTCATGGGTGAGTAGGTGATTATGAGAATACTGACGCAGCAATGCAGTTTGGATGTTAAGGACTGAAAGCCAACAGATTTGTGTTCATTCAGCCCTCCAGCAGCATCTGGTAGATATGAACGTTGAGGGGCTTGACTCTTCATACGTCCACTGGATCGTCAGCACATCAGGGTCCCACAGCAGCCTTAGCTCTGCAGATGTAAGTAGCACATGAGGCAGAGATAGCATCACTCACTCCACATGCTTTACTTTGTCCTTGGCCTGTTATTTATACATTTGTACTGTATCTGTCATTGCAGGGAGAGTCTCTGAGCAGCCCTGGAGACGGCAAAGGTGTCAAGTCTTTGGTTAACAAAATGACGTTCGCGCTCAAGTCAAAGTCAGTTAATGTAAAGGAGAAGATGATCAGTTTCATTGAGAACACTTCAACCCCTGTAGACAGGTGAGAAGCTCAGTTTTTCTTCCAGAATGTAA
>NC_043960.1:34644356-34764356 GCF_902148855.1 Sphaeramia orbicularis
TGGGGTTTCTTTTTTTCTTATTTTTACTATTTTTAAAAAAAAATTATATCTTGTATTTATAATTTACTAGAAACAACATCTACCAGCAAATAATTCCTTGTATGTCTTTAGATACTTAACGAATGAAGATGATTCTGATTCTCATTCAGAGTCTGAATTATACCTTTCAGGACTAATGAAAGTAATCTGTATCTGTATGCAGAGAACCTGAGGACTTTTCAAGTCACATTATGACAAACGTTGACTTTTCACTATTGCGTCACATTCATTTCCTTACTGTAGGTTACCACCATTATGTGAAAACTATAATCATACTCCTCTTACAGCTCTGCTTTCAGCCCGAGAGATAAACATCACTTAGAGAAATAATGCCTATTCTTTACTGCTTGTACAAAAAGACCCTTCAACAAAGCTTAGAGTTCTGCAGACACAAACACTATCCTCAAAAGGTAAAGAAATAATGATGCTTTTAAAATCATCACAAATCTTTATGAAGGGAATTGAAAGTGTTTACATGTTTTTTACGTCTTTAACTAGGCTATGTATAGGCTCTTACAAAGCTAACTAAATAAGGTGAAGTATAATTTAACAGGGACAATAAAGCGTACACTAACTGTAAAATGATTTGTGATATGACATTATATTCGGTGTAAAGATCAGTACAAGGAAAAAAGGTTTAGTGACTGTGAAGTGCAGGACTTTGACCAAAAAACAAAAATAAAAAACAAAAACGGTAGTCAGTACTTAGAAGCTACATATTTTCACAATATAAACGTACAATCACTCTTGTTAACTTTATTAATAATTTTAGTCTGAGTACGTTAATGTGAATAACAGTACAGGATACAGTAGCCTTTAAATACACAGTGGCAGACAGAAAAAAGAGGTCTTACCTAAGCTCTTTATGGAGATGAAAAAAGTTGCTGGAAGTGGAGTCAACTAGAAAATCAGAGCATCTTCATTTTTCAACACGTTACTATTTTTTCTTTGGGTAAAAGACGGACACTCGGGTAAACATGAGCTATTCCCTGATGTCTCCAGGCCACAGACGTTTTAACAACCCAATTTTTCCGACTCTAAACACTTTGGGTCTTTTCCCTAAAAACTCGCCTCATTGGACGCCGACATACGGTGGCGTCACCAGGCCGCGCACTCATTGGCTAACGTCCACGTCCGTCTCAGGTGTCCACGTGTGCACTTTCACTCCGCCCGCTCGTGCACGGTCCCTCCCTTCTCGGAGGAAAAAACCGCTACTTTCTGTCCAACCCGAGCAAGACCGACCGGGACAAGACGTCAAGCACGTACTCTGCAGCTGGAGGAGTCCCCGTAGCCCGGAGCAGCACCGAATCCACACTTAGGACTCAGGTTTATATGGTGCAATAATTTACTACACACTTACTCCTGAAGGTAAACACGGACCTGATTAAACCACAAACCAGCAGAGCAAACAGAAAGAGATGAGTAAAACAGAATAAACACACATTATGTTAGGACAATGTTTAACCATACACACCTACAACTATTTTCGCATTTGAAAACCAAATGAATGTTTATCTGCATAGATAAGACAACCCGAAAACTTTTTCCCACCACTGTAGAGCCATACACAGTGAAATTTATTTTTGTATCAGCAACCAATAGTAAAATATTATACATTTATATTATAAAATATAAAAAAATATAAATATAAATGTATATTTAAAAAAAATATAAACTTAAAAGGGGTTGCTCTTGTATATTCTTTTAAAGTATTGCAGCTGTGTCAATAAGGTGCATGGTACCATGTTTTTACTTAAAATAGTCCTGTTAAGGTTCAGAGTAGATGCTTGATTTATTACCGTTTATTATAATATTATCCTCAGCATTTCTTCATTCTGTGAAAATCACGTACAGAAGTGGAAAAAGTTTTCATCCTTAAAATTTCATACAATTGCACATATTATCATGAAATATTTGTAGAAAAATCTGAGAAAAGTTATTTAGCTGACTTTGATGGTCTTAGTTAATACGTGTAGCTTAGGTGGTGCTCTGTGATTTGAGGAAAGCCCCACCCACCACCAAAATCACATAATGTATGTGTGCATCACAGAATAGTAGGCACATCATGCAACAGAAAGTATTGTTATTTCAAACTACCAATTACATTACACTGTCAGACAGGTGGATCTTGTAACAACTGTTTTCTATCCTATACTACTACAGTATCATCTCCAAGGTCTTGATAGTGCACATGCTGATGCACGTAAACAGAACAGTCATTATTATTAATATCTGCTTGAAGAATGGATGTAGTCATAACATTGGTATTATGGGACTAGGGTGTCTTTGTATACTAGTTAATTATCTATTTTTGATTAAATATGTTATAAATTGCATCTTCATAGACAGAAAAGTATATGTTTGTTCTAAGCAAAGTAAACACAGCTTCACAAGGTGTGTCAGAATTGCACATTTTTTTTATTTAATCATGCATAGTCACAACAGTCACAGGAAAACAGTGCTGTGTGTCATCAGGTTTTTGGCTGGTTGTCTGCTTGAAGTTCTTATAAAAACCTTGACAGTGTGAAAGTGACTTTACACAACTATTCAATAAATGACAACAGAAAAAGGATGTAATTGCAGCTAGACATAGAGAGAAAGCCTGATATTTCTCAGTCATTATTACACTCATCCTAACAGATGGGTACTGGTTAGTGACTGAACTGAGATCAGCTAATATATAATTTAAGTCACATAAAAAAAGAATTTGACAACTACTAATAATATCTTATTTACATAATTATGTATCTATAAAAAGGATGCATTTAAATGTATATACAGCCAATGTGATATTTACATGAGCTGTTAACTTCTAATTTGGCAGAACACAACAGTGAACAGTTTAGAGTATGGGCCATTGACATCACATGCTAAATATTTCACATGCAAAATAGCAATGTCCATAAGGCAGGGTAAAGGGGTGGAAACGGAAAAATGAGGTGTGCCAGACAGGCTCAGTGTTCCAGGAGAAGTAGATTACTTTTTAAAGATGGGTGCACTCGCTCACTTTTGCATCAGTTACTGCAAATCTGCCAGTGAGGCTGCAATGCATTTAATTGTTTATCACAATAGAGTCAACAATGTCTAACGTTTACAGTCATGATACTACAGAAATAGTGTGTAACAATGATTTCAGATAAAGGATAAGTGTAAACAAGTGGATTAAATTTGACCTCAGGATATTTTTTCAAATTTATTGATAAATTTAGTTCTGAGATGTGTAAAAATGCAGAAATCTGAAACAAAGCAATAACACATTCATACTGTAAAAATGCATTTCATCAAACTGCAACTTCATTGTAGAAAGCACATGGAAAAAGACTTTGGCCTCTGATGAAAGCTGGACAACAAGTCATGTTAGATGAATTTATACAAAACACATGAGATTCGTCTAATTTACAGCAGAGCTCTTTACACTCAGTCTGTCCAGCAGCTGCTCATGACAGAAGATGCCATCCACGCTGGTCTTATTGTGGTATTGCGTTGGGGTCATGGGTCAGGTGGGCATGCAGGCAGGGCCAGGAAAGGCAAGGGACTGTTATGGGACCTTAGTCCGAGCCGAAGACCAGTATTGGGGCTTTGGCATGAACACGTGGACGTGGCATATGGGACACGTCTGTTTCTTCCATAGCCACTGCTCCATGCACTGAAACACATTTTAGAGCAGATTAGTACATGTGTTTGTCAGCCAGTCTGCATGTTTATGTCTTTTTGAGGCATTGATTGTTCTTCACTAATGCCAGGAGGTAATTTCCAACATACTGACCTACAGCTAGCAGAGGCATGACATGATCAACATTGACAACAACCTGAACCAAGCGATGAGGACACGCTCTGAACTGCTGTTCACTGAACAATTAAGTCATGTAACTGTCATAAAAGAGTTGAAGCAGTAAACTGTGGTTTATATATATATATATATATATATATATATATATATATATATATATATATATATATATATACATATATATATATATATATATATATCAAGCATCTGATCTTCAACACAGGAGTTTTACTGTTTCTTATTATTTTTTATGTTTGACACAATGCAAAATAGAACTGAATAAAATTGAAGACAAGAAAACACAAATCTTTTGACCACTTCTATCAATTCAAACAGTGCAAAATGATTTATATTTGAGTCCTCGGAAACTACATTGTACACAGAGACTAGAATCAGTAAAGAGATGTATTGTGTTACATAAAAAGTATCTAATGTTATGTTAAATACCTACATATTCCCTTTTAAATGTGGTTGCGTCAAAATATTTTGCTTGTGTGATATTTTAAATGTTTTGATGAATACAGAAAAAATATGTAATCACTCATTAACAAGCTATGAGTTTTAACTAAACATAAAATAAGACTACATGATCTATGTCCAAGTGATGTGCTTTACATTCTAATTTAAGGTAATACTTTACACATCTCATTCTGGTAGGCTTATTATAAAGAGGCACCTATTCCTTGCCTGTGTATAAGTTGTAAATATTTCTATCTGGTAGAAGGTAAAATATTTTTTGTCATTAATTATCGGAATTTATAGGAATCCTCCTAATTTGGGTTCTGGCAGAAAAAGAGTGTAAGGATCCACAAGACGGTTTTACAGGACAAGACCAGGCACAATAAAGGCCGTGACAGTTCAATGGTGCATCATGAAGATCAGGAGAGAGGCCTGATGTTTGGCCCACAGGAGCAAATCTTCAACCTTCATTCCAAATGAATCAGATCTGTCCACTGATGAGTCACCTTCCACAGATTGATATCAGCGATGTCTACGAAGGGACAGTTGACGGCGAGGTGTGCACTGCTCCTTCTCCACTGAAATGTGTCCGTCTGCTGACTTCCTCCTCTCCTCTGGGAGCCTGTTCACCTGACCTGTCGCCACTTCACTGCTTCTGCGAGGCTGACTCTGCTCTAACCTCCGTGCCGCCTTCAGCACCCACCAAATGAACACATCATAATCAGTAAGTCCTCTCGTTATCGCAAGCTCCTATGGTTCTCCACTTCATGCATCCACAGGGGTAGGATTCAGGCTTATTTTCATACCAGTTCATTTCATGCATATAGAGGAATGTTGCCTTCGTGCGCTGTGAGTCTGATATCTGACATGCTGGGAGTGAACAATGAGGACTTCTTTGCAGAGAAAAGGAAGGGCAGAACAAACAGTGTAAAGAGTTGACATGCAAAAACCTTAACAACAAAAGAGATGTTTTACCTCTTTATGAAAGCGATGAGTACAGTGCAGCTCTTGGATTCCCACTCCGTTCTTCCTCATGTCCTCATGACAGATTAGGCACAACTTGTCATCTTCAATCTGTGTAGAAAAACAAAGAATTAGAAAGAATTTATTTTCTCATAGCAAATCTAGTCTACTGTAAAATATCCCATTTTAGGAGTACTGTGGCTTCTTAGAGGAAGTTGACTGTAGATGTCAAATAGATGCATGAACAATTAATGGATGTACTTTATGCTATACAAAGTAATTATACTGCATGTAATAAGCTGAGAGTGGGGTACTGGGGCAGAATATTTATTATATTAGAGAATGCATTACAGTGACACAGAATAAGTGCTGTGAAAACTGAGAGAAAAAACAACAACACTAATACTACTACATTTGAAAAGACCTGGACGTGACCTGGAGTTGCCAAAGTACACACATTCGTTACACAAGTAGGAGCACAGATACTGCTTATTCCCAGTTTTCAAGATCAGCAACAGAGTGTCATACACTGCAACACTTTGTCTTTTGTTTTGTTTTTTTTGGTGCTATTGTATTTGTTGTGTTGTGTCTGGGATACACAATGGGATCACTTTTTGTGTTGCTGTCCCACCTATTTAGGTTGAAATCCGTCTTGATGTTTGCAAGGAGCACTGAAATGATTATGATAAAAATAATCAGTAAGACCCTTCAAATGCACTTAAACTTAAGCCTGTTTTCAAGATGAAAGGAGTTGAAAGTACAGATATTTGTGTTAAAATAAAAGCAGTAGAAAGTTGTCCATAATATCCATGTTAAGTACAGATATTGAAAAACCATTTAATTGCAATAACTAATACCTTTGAATGTGAAACACCCTTTTTAGCCTACAGCATCAGAGAATCTTTTGGGGCATGTTGTGTTGTTTGACTATCTGTGATACCATCAGAACGTTAAGGTAATACAGCTTTTAATGCTCCCCAAGACCCCTCTATTAGTGAAGGACAGCACCAAACCACAGTAACCCTTTGGTTGACCAGACAGTTACATTTAAAATATGGCACTAATTACGAAAAGTGTGATTTTTGTTGGTCTAATAAGAATCTTTCCTGCAAGTTCTCACCAGGGACATGGTCCTCTTTTCACGTATATAAAGTCTCCTGTCCAGTGACTCTGCGAGCTCTGGGATAGTGGTGATGCGGTTCTCTGGGATGGTCGACTTAGGGCGAGTGTTGTCATCTGAGGACGCCCGGCGCGCTCTCGGGTGGGGTCTGACATCCACCTTCTCTTCTCTGTTTTTGATGTGGATAGGGGAGGGTGCCATTGTTGCTGCATGGAGCTTGTTCAGCTTCATGGCATCTAACTGTGACTGTGGATCACACAGAAAAGTACTGTTACACAACATAAAAACTGTAATTCAAATGTGGCCTAGTGTTTTCATTTATGGTATTATAGCTGATAGTGTGCAGAACAGCTGTAAGTCCCTTAAAGCCCAGACTAAAAACCACTCTAAGCTGTCGTCTGTAAACAGGGCTAATCACTCCTAATATTCTTAAGTAACATGTTAGCAAAGTACCCCCTGTTATGTAGTTTAGCTTCTTGACCAGGGTCAGTCGGTTTACTGATTATTTATGCAACTGCAATAATCTGATTAATGCTTTTTGTTGAGGACATAGTTCATATATGGCAAATCTACAGCTCTTTCTTACATAAGGTGTGTCATCCTGGCTGAAGTAGTATGAAGCATCTTGCACAAATGAACAGCTCTTATTATCATAACATGTCTGATGACTGAAATTGAGAAGTATTTCTAAGTTTAATGAGGAGGCCCATGCTTGATTCCAAAACGTCCCATTGATGACGGATTTGAGTTGACAACCTGTGTTATGTGAATATAATAAATAGTGGGTCAATAGCTGGGTCATGTTACATCTTCCTCCTCTGGTTCACATGCATAGACTGATCTTTTCTGGATGAACATGTGGTGTCACATTTTATACAAATCAAATTTTCATCTGAGCTTTGTTTGACCTCCTCTACTGGTCAGTTTATACACTCACATGTACATTTCTCTACACCAGGTGCTTTCGTGTCCTACAACCAGCTGCCAGTAACTGTTTATCTCACTAGAGAGCAAAAAAATGTATGGTATCGAAATGAAATCTCAAAATGTTTACATAATGGGATAGTTGAATGAATAAAAATACCCCTCTTTTCATGTGCCGAGTCCTTCACAGGCTGTTGTGGATTAACTGTACAGACATTATGTCATGAAAATCCATTATCATGTAGTATTTTACCTGTTACTGATTATCACTGGTTAAATGTACAAGATTACATTTAGGTAAGAAATCATCTCTTTTTCAAAGTGGGTTGAGCATGTATATATAAACTGTGTTACTGTGTAACTAGCATTGACTTTTAACCTTGCTTTGACTATTGGTAATAAAAAAATGGATGATTCCTTTATGAGAATTAGAACTGATAGAGAATGTGTGTTTATGAGTTCTGATACTCAGAAAGCTGCTATAAAGGAAGCGAGTCCAATGGATTCCTGTTAAAGAGTTTTATTGTTATAGGTTTGGTTACCACATTATTATATCTGTTTTTATGTTAGCTTTTGTAATGTACCAAAGATAAAAGTAAAGAGGGCTCAATAATGACGCAGTCATCCATACTGACTTGTTATTCACAGTTGTCACATTCACCACTGTGGTCTATATCATAAGGATGACTGGATATCACTATTATTAAAGCCTCATTATCCAGACTTTGTTTATCTTTAGATTAGGTGTCAATGCAGGGCTCATCTCTATGACACCACATCATAGGAGAGACTGATGTTAAAAGTTCCTCTCATTAATAATGAACAAGAGAAGACTGGTTTCCAGTACAACAAAACCACAATTGTAGCACAATCTCAACTTAGAAAAAACAAAGAGCTTTCAAAGTTCTGCAGACTTCTGTTTTCAGTGATACTTGCATCTATTTGCCAGCTGTTTGTCCAAAGTGATTAAACAGGGATGTTTAATATGACATGGAGGAGAGAAATGGATAAAATATAAAGAGAAAAAAAGAAAGAAGGAAAGAAAGAAACTCCTGTGGTTTTGAAAGTATACAATCAGTTTTGTTACCTGTGTGTCCATTTGCCTGTGCTTCTATGTTTGTTATTGTGCATCAGCAGACATTATTGACGTGAAAGAGATCGACATCCTCAACTCCAACAGATTCCATCAGCACAGTGTTCATGCAAAGTGTTTTTTTCCCAGTCTGCTCGTGTACATATGCCCTGACATTCCTCTCCTTCTCTGACTTAAGTACACAGCTTGTTCATTATTAAAGACAGTCGTGTAAATTTTACATTATATTAAAATCATACTGTCATCATACATAATGGAAATAATAAAATAAACTGTAATTTGTATCATACCAATTATTACAATATTTTTCTGCTGTGCAAATACATCTTGAATATGTCATGTGTATTTGCATTCCTTAGTGCTGGGTTTCTTACCACAGTTGGGAGCGATGCCCGTCGATCCGCTTGTGTTTTTGAAGGTCTTCTGAAACTACGTTTCCTGTCTCTGGAGTGTCCACCTTCTGCACCATGACCCCAGTAACTACTCATCCATTTTGTGAAGTTACCATCATCATCCTCATCATTGTCCATAACAATAGCAGGCAGGAGCCTGAGAGACATAATGGAGTTGTATGTGGAGCCTCCTGGCACACACAGTCCTGACACAACAGATGAGAGTGTGATCTGAGCCGAGTGGTACACGATGTAAAGACAACACTGAGCTGACCTACTAAGCCTCTGACTGACTGGCAGTTGGTCTGGGAGCTCCACTACAGCCCTCTGTCCCACAAGGCAAAAGGTAACTTACTTCAATTAGATCCCTCTGGTGCCTTAAGCCCTGTTGCTGTTATTGTGTTATTCCTGGACATTCCAAAAATACCCTGCACAGCTTTTGTTCAAGTCTTTAAACAAGCAAGATCCCTTATAATCTATTTAACGTCGCTGGCAGAAAGTAAAAATGGAGGTGATGGGAATAAACAGGGAGGCACAGCTAGTATCTTGGCTCTGAGTGGGTGATGTGACCCCTGCTTTTAATCTTTCCATTACAGTCATAGGCCTGGGGGTACACAACACAAACTCCAATTTCCCCATACTTTCCATTCGCTGTGTTCGTCAAACCTGTCAATAATTATGGAGTACAGGCAGCTCTGTCTACAGCTGTGAGCCTGGGGCTTATGTAAGAGGACAGACATCTTTCATATCACAGCGGGTACCACTGAAACAGTCATTTATTTTCTGTTGGTTTTGTTTTTTGTTTTAGAGGTCGCCTTTTGAAATCAAGAACACATACATAAAAACATCAGCTGTACAAAGCAGAAAGTAAAGAAACATTTGCAAACACCTGTCTCAAGCAGATATATTTTTTAGGATTAAGGTTTAAACTATTTAATATATTCTTTATTGATGCATCTGCATCATATCAATTTTACACAGTTTTGAAGATCTGATACAAAGCACAATGCAATGATGTGAAGTGCTGGTTGATTAAAGAAACAACATTGTTTAACTAGAACTCTGTAATATGGACAAAAGAATTGTATTTCTTAGATTTAAGTCTGCAACATCAATAAATCATTTTATAAGGGTACCAATATGAATTGTTTCTTTAAAATAGAAATAGAATAAAAATAGTAAAATAAAGCACTATTATATTTCACATCACTTGGAAAGAAAAATCTCAATCCATTCAATTAATGTACAATATTTCACAGCCCCATGACCAACATTAAAACATACAACATTTTGAAGTATTGACGGATTCTGTGAAACTGACAAATATTGTACAAGTCAGACACAAGTCAGAGACTGATTGGTGTTGGCGTATAAGGTCACTACATTATGCAAAACTTGTTACATGTTTAACTTTACAAAAGCTGATGTTACTCCTTTACAGACTTGTGTAAAGTGAGGTTGATCCTTGATGAGACGGAGCCTAATCCTAGCACTGTTGAGAGACTCTCATGTTGTCTCATGTAACCTCTGATAATTACCAAGAATAAGATTAGTGTAATCTGTCGTTTTTCCAAAGCTGACAGTCATTTGAGGCAACACCTGATCTGAAATTACATAGAATAATACAAAATAAGGAGTGTGCTTCTGATAGTTTTTAATTAACAGGGAAATATTACATTTAATTGGACTGAGTTGTTGTTTTTTACTGCACTCACATCAGTAATAGTTTGTTGCATGTGTGTAAGAAAAACAAGTGCAACAAATGTAAGGATACACTGTTTCAGTGAGCATTATGTTGAATAATGTATTGATTATTCAACATAATTCCTCATTTGTAAGTGTGTGCCTCATAAAATCTCACATGTATTTCTGCTTTGACCTTTACTGAATTTTGTAAATACTGAAATACTGGAACCACAAAACCCCAATCTGATGAAACAGTTAAACTGAAATAATTCAATGAGTGATGGATTTTGTGAAAAACAAAAATAAAAAAAGAACATTTTTCTGGCCATTCTCCTGAGAATAATATTCACACAGACACATATCATTGGCCACAAGTTGCAAAGCACACATCTATTTGTAGCACTTAAAACTAAGTCATACTGGGCTATTAGTAGTACGCACATTTTACAAAAATAACAGAGACAAATATACTAAAAGGATCAGACGTCCTCATAGTGAACTCTGCAGGCAGCTTCCCTCACATTATTAAACAACGAAGGGGGCTCACCAACACAATCCATGCATGTACAAACTTATGCCTCCTCATAGAATTTTCTATTCACAAATTCTATTCAGTTTGTGAATAGAAACATTTTTTTGATCCACTTAACCCGGACATGTGGAAAATGTGGATGTGCAAATATTAGCAAGTGGATCAAAAGAAAATAAAAAGAACAGTAAAAATAGCTATTTCTGATTTGTATTTTGTACAACTCAAAGAATAAAATAAAACAAGGTGCCATTTACAGGAGGTTTATAATTTACAGTATGTCCTTGAATAATAGGACACCTCATGAGGGAATCGCTATTCTATCAAGGTTCTATGATAATACAAGGACAAGGCTCCTAATTTCAATGGTTCCCTCAAACCAGCTAAATACAGCTGACATTGAAAGTGCACAGCTGGTCACTGTTGGAGGACAGACAGCCCAGGGCATCAGTTGAGCAGTCCGGCTCAGACAGACCAGCTCTGAGCTCTGTAACAGGACGGAAAACGCACTGACCCCCGCATTAACACAAAGACACATATAATAAATAGAGAATTAGTATAATACATCCACACTGTAGGCGGAAAACATTGCTTAGCCGTTTGATGTCGGACTTTTATTCTGGCAGAGGTGCAATAGGCTGTTCGTTGCCATGGTAACACTAACACGTGATTGAAAAATTGTCCCGAGGGAGGGGTATAGCAGCAAAACCAATAAATATACGTCTTTATTGAAATAATGGGCGTATTGCATGGTGTGAGAATGGTCAGTATGGATTTACTAAAACAACAAAATCCCAACTGGTCTCAAGAGAGCATCAACACTGAAGCACAGACTCAATGAATAAACCTACATTACTGCTGCAAGAAGTGTACAAAGTATCAGCATATACTGCCCCCTGGAGGTGTATAAAGGTGTACATCCATATGCGCATCCTTAATACTTTTAATGTGTTAAAACTTTTAACTTTGATTGAAAAATAATTCTGGTGTATTTTTGCACAACTGTTATGGAGTCCTGCAACTCCTGGTGCATACAGGGTTAAGGGATGTCACACTTGGATGGTTTGTCGCGATTAAATAACCTTTTATTTGTTCAAAATATGCCTCTTACGTAGCGATGTATAAAAAGGGTACAGTGCTTTATGAGACATGGATTGTCATATTGTTTCAAGGACCTGTTAATCGAAGTGCTCTGTGTTTCCCTGCTTTCATTTGGTCAAAATTTGATTGAGTTTATATATTCGTTATGTCATGTTTGCTGTACATAGACTACTACCACTACCACTACTACTACTACTACTACCACTACTACTACTACTACCACTACCACTACTACTACTACTACTACTACTACTACTACTACTACCACTACCACTACTTCTACTACTACTACTACTACTACTACCACTACAACAACTACTACTACCACTACTCCTACTACTACCACTACAACTACTACTACTACTACTACTACTACTACTACTACCACTACAACAACTACTACTACTACCACTACAACTACTACTACTACTACTACTACTACTACTACTACAACTACTACTACCACTACAACTACTACTACTACCACTACTACTACTACTACCACTACTACTACTACTACTGATGATCATAATGAATTTTTCCGTTTCTGTGCTGACAGGGTGTAGGGTGATGTTTGGACTACAAAATAGTAATACTATCAGACTACAAATTGACCCAGCCCCCAGCAGTATCCCATGATTCCACGGTGTGACCCTGACCTCGCGAAGCACGGGAAGAAGAATCGGGCTCGCACGCTGTCTGACGGTGGTACTAGCTGGCTATACGTTGCTCGGTTGTAGATCATGGCTGCTTCTAAGCCAGTTGAGCCGCAGTCCGGGACTGGGCTGCCCCGCTGGCAGCTGGCACTGCTAGTCGGGACGCCCATAGTGCTGGGAGTGGGGGCGGTTTACCTGTGGAACCGTAGCAGAACGAAGGAAAGGCAAGGCAAAGGGACCGGAGAGCGGAAAACCCCAGAAGGCAGTGCTAGTCCCGTGCAGGGCCAAGACGGCGCAGCTCGAGCCAACCGCGAGCAAGAGAACATGGTAAGAGTCCAGTTGCCTGGAGACTCCTTATGCTTGTGCTTTATAATGTGGTGTTACCTACAGTGTCAGTGAGCTGTCTGCGTGTAGGGATCTCACTTTTCTGGCTAAATGTGTCATTGCGTGAAACTAAACTCAAGGACACCTACTGACAGTCAGTGACAGTTACCTTCACAAGGCCGTTAGCAACCGGTTCAACGCTGGTGGATTAGCTAGTGTTAATATGCTAGCTAGCCTATCTCTCTCATAAGCTAAGGTTTACAAAACAGCTAGCTTAGTGTTGAGGAGGTCCGTACATATTTAAAAACAGTTTAATACAGTATGTATCGTGTTGGCACATTGGAAGTATGTGACATTTAACACACGAGATGCTTAGACAAGTGGGCATAACGCCAGCTGTGTAATGTAGAAATTCAGGTGGGGCGGGGATGTCATTTCAGTCAGTCTGATGTGCAGATTTGTTTACAGTTTACCAGGCTCAAGCTTTACTGTCACTTCACTTAGTCGTGCTTTGGTCATATATATTGTCAGATTCACTTTGTCATCGTAGCCAGTCGTAACAGTTTCCTAATCGCCCATCCAACATTGAAAATGAACTTTTACTTTCTCTTCAGTGCATGTAAGGTAATGAACGCTGCTGTTGATTAGAATCGAACCAGTGTCATTTTTACAGTGATCAAAACAATTTGACAAAGAAGACGTGACGATTTGATAAAATAATTCAATGGTATCATACTAAGGGAATGACTTTACTATCATGACACATTTCTGCAGTAATTACAAAAAACATCAGGTTATGGGTGTGATTGTTAACCACCCAGTCAGTCTTGAAACCACGTATTTAACCATTTCATTGTCACAGTGACATTTCATTTCTCCTCAAGTTTACTTACGGTATTAACAATAAAAGCCACTTCTGTCCTTTTTAATATATGTAGAGTCAAAGTCAACAATTCAGATTCCTAAGGTTTGTGGCTTTGCAGCACATGATCTCTGTAAGCTTTTAAAACGTTTCAAATTTAATGGTACTGATGTTGTCTTTTCTCTCTGTCTAATATAGAGTCCTTTGGATCGAGCTCAAGCAGCAAAGAACAAAGGGAACAAGTACTTCAAGGCTGGCAAATATGAGAATGCCATCCAGTGTTACACAGAGGCCATTAGTCTCTGTCCTGGAGAGCAAAAAGCTGATCTGTCAACATTTTACCAGAACAGAGCAGCAGCATATGAACAGCAGGTTAGTAAAAATTCTTGTAACCTCTGCAGGAACATTAAATAATCATAGATCCAGCATGTACTCTCCTTATTGAGTCAGCACTTAATCTGAACATCTGTGTACATTACTTTGTTGAAGTTCTTGCACAAGGAAAGCAGTCCAAGTAAATTCTTTTTGCTTTTTAGATTTAAAACTTGGATTGTATTGCCAATAAGTTAATGCTATAAGTGATTCCTTTCCTGACAACTTTTAACCCTCTTTGGAAAGCAATGTTTCACATGTTTTATCAATGTGTAACAAGACCCGTGCAAATCACCAACAAATTAAATGAAACAGTTGTACTTTTTTTTATATGTAGCAGCTAACTCTACATAAAGACCTCTGTTTATGTAAGCTCCTTATGTACATTATTGAAATCTGTAATGAAAACAGAGTTTTGTTACAACCATAATATTGCATTGTGGGGGAAATCAATAGCTTTAGTAACCATAAATTGTTAAAGACTTTAATAAATTTTGATCCCAAACTGATCTCAGAAAATAAGATATAAGAATTCCAAACAGACAAATATCCACTACAACTGCCAATGTGCTTTTTGTTGGTAGATAGTGTGAAAGGACTCACTGTTTAGTCCGATAGATGACCAGTCTGTGATTTCAGATGAAATGGACAGAAGTGGTGCAGGACTGCTCTCAGGCTGTGGAGATGAATCCACGTTATGTCAAGGCCCTGTTCAGGAGGGCTAAAGCTCTGGAGAAACTAGACAACAAGAAGGAGTGCCTGGAGGGTGAGAAGCTTCTCTTTATTTTTCATATTTTACAGGTTTAGCTCAAAAGTATTTCTATTATTGTTTTGCCTAAGGAGTTGACATTAATGTGTATTATTGTGTGTCTTCCAGATGTCACAGCAGTGTGTATTCTTGAGGCCTTCCAGAACCAACAGAGCATGCTGCTGGCAGACAAAGTGCTCAAACAGCTGGGAAAAGAGAAGGCCAAAGAAAAATACAAAGTACTTGTCATTTTTGTCAATTATTTTCTCAAATTTTTTTGGAGGATTCTTAGTAAACTGACTGTCGTTGTCCTGTCCAGAACCGAGAACCCATGATGCCATCGCCTCAGTTCATTAAATCCTACTTTAGTTCATTCACTGACGACATCATCTCACAGCCTCTACAAAAGGGCGAGAAAAAAGATGAGGACAAGGACAAGGAAGGAGAGGCTGCTGAGGTTACAGAGAGGTGAGACAAGGTTTATTTGTTTGCACTTATTCACTACCCTTAGATTGTACTAGAAGGCAGGATTTCTGAGGGGTCTTAAGTCTTGAAATTACAATTCTACATTTAATAACTTTTTTTTAAAGTCTTTAAAAGTTATTAAATTTGATATGGTAGGTCTTAAGTTATGGTGCCATAAACTTGTTGGCTGTATTGTGTTTAAATGTTCTAGGAAATATCCAAGCTGCAAAGAAAGTAATGCTAGTCGACGCAGTTCCACCCATTCCAACCCATTCCAACCCAAGAATTTATATTGAAATTAGAAACCAATTATTGCTAACTTTGCAGCCCCAGGTGAGAAATGATCACAGAATATTCAGCCCACCACACATGCAGCCTTTTTGTCACTCGCACATCGCCCAAGAAAGCTGACTTTGGGAACTTTAAGGGACGGCTCGCAACTGAAAAGTAAGCATGAGGAGGTGCAAATGTAATAATGTCTGGTTGGAGAAAAGCTTGTGCTTGACATGATTGACACGACTGGAGGGGAACATATTTGAAGTTCACTGCACGTTATCACCTAATCATTTTAACTCAGAACGATGGGAATCGAGGCGTTGGGTAAATAAGTACATTTTCCCCAAGTTCGACTGGTTTCCACCCGACTTATAATACTATTGGGGTATGGGGCAGTGCAGACTGTGCCGGCCACAGAAGTAAAAGTGAAAGTTAATGCTCATTTATCTTTTCCCTACCTCCGCAAACTTTCATTTGAGGGGGCAGGACTTGGCGCTGCGCCACGGCAAAACCTTACCAGTTGAAACGCTGCGTTGTTACCAGCTCCCTCGATGTGCAGGGGCGTGGTCTGCTTCAACAAGCTGATTAAGAATGAATGTGATTGGTGGACTGCTGCGCACAGTGAATGTCAGGTACCCTTGAAATTAGATGAGAACACGTTGAGTTCATTTGCCTCCAACATCGCAGGATCTGCGATGTATTGCGCACACATGCATCACGATGACGATGCTCAAACAATATATCGTGCAGCTCTATTAACAGGACTTCTGAGTAATATCAATTTTAGGCCTTCAAATGCACCTAATACAATTTTGACAGGTCTTAAAAATTAATTAATCATGAGATTATTATTACTTTTATAAAATTGCACAAGTTTTATAAAATATTTTTTGAGGATGAAATTAAAACTAACACTGAACTGTTAAGGACTAATATAAGATGTGCTGCTCGGACATAATTTATACAAGCATACTCAGCTAGAGTCATGATATTATATGTGAGTTAAATACTTTCCTTGGAAGTTTGTCGTATTTAGTCGAAACCTACACTTGAAGCCCACACTGACCTTTTATCGCTCATCGGTGGAGAGCGTACTCACGTACTGCTTGAGTGTGTGGTACGCAGGCTCCACAGCAGAGGACAAGAACACGGTGCAGAGGGTTATTAAAACTGCCCAAAAGATCATTGGCTGCCCTCTGCCCACCCTGGAACATCTGTCCACATCCTGCTGCTTAAGAAAAATAAAGGCCATCACAGGAGACCCCAGACACCCCGCATACCCACTGTTCAACCTGTTGCCCTCTGGGAGACACTACAGGTCGATCAAGGCCCGCACCAGCAGGCTGACAAACAGCTGCTTCCCCTGGACTATTTGCACCGCCAACACCCACAGACTCATACACACACACCCACACACAGTCTGACACAACTTCTGCACAACCCTTGCACACTGCACTTAACTTGCACACTGTATTTTAAATTTTAGTCTTTATCTTTTTTATCCCACTGTTATTTATTTATTTATTTATTTATTTATACATACACACATACATACATACATACATATACTGTTATTTGTACTTGTATTTTCATTATTATGTGGTGCAGAGTGGCCCCACCGCAATTTTGTTGTAACTCCTGTGCAATGCCAATAAAGACTATTCTATTCTATTCTATTCTATTCTATTCTATTCTATTCTATTCTATTCTATTCTATTCTATTCTATTCTATTCTATTCTCCACCTTGTACAAAAAAACAAGATGTAGGAACTTTTGGTCTAAAGTCCTTAGAGTTTCATGGCAAGTCAGAAAAAATAAAAAGCCACAGGCAAACACTTGTCCTCATCCTTTCAATCTTTGATAGTGTGAAATATGTTCTGTAAAAAAGATCATCTAATGATTTTCAATTAAAATTCTGAACAAATTCATGCTTCCAACAAAGGAAAACTTTTTTTTCCTGATGATTCTTTCTGTATCTTTCAGCTCGGGCTACCTGAAGGCAAAGCAGTACATGGAGGAAGAGAACTATGACAAAATCATCAGTGAATGCACCAAGGAGATTGAGTCTGGTGGTCGATACACTGCAGAAGCCCTGCTGCTGCGTGCCACTTTCTATCTACTCATTGGTAACGCTACAGCTGCTCAACCTGATTTGGACCGTGTGATCAACATGCAGGATGCCAATGTGAAGGTATGAACTATTCATCTGATAAACTTCCTTCTTAGTTAGAAGGAAGAGTAGTTAAAGCTTTTAGCATGCATTCTTTATCCCTGCCAAGGAGTTATGTTGTCATTACTGTCTGTCAGTGATAGAGATGACAGTTGATAGGGTTTTTTATAAACCAATGCTATTATCGAGTCTGTTTGTCTGACTTTTTTATTTTTATTCTTGATCAATAAAGTGAGTCGAGCAGACGGTAGCATGAGTCTGTCGTCTAAAATGGAGAATTACCTTACAGCATTAAGTTTCATTCAGAACAAAGCCAAAGAAAAACATCAGCTAACCACATCTGTCTGGTGTTATGTTTTTGCTGTCTATATTAGGAAGCCATGGCACCTCTGCATACGTCAAAAACATGTTGCATAGAGATTTATTTGGCCTATGGCTGATATTTACACCTTAAATGATAATTGTACAAACATTACAACAAACATTGTGACTATTTCCTCCATGCCATTGTAAACATAAAGATCTGAGAAGTTTAGAGATTTGGAACATGTTACCACGTCAAATACATCATGTTTATAACAGAATTTAATTGTGGTGTACTGGATCTAGATCAATTGGAGAGGGATGGAATGGTATTCAGTAAATAAATCCTTATCTGGGAGTACATTATTTTCTCACAGATGCTCAAATAATCATAAACTTCTGCTAATTTAGAAAACTGGGTTGTTTCTGCAACATGACAGGCTCTGCTTTGTTCACTTGTTAAATGTCCCCAGTTACGAGCCAATGCTTTGATCAAACGTGGCAGTATGTACATGCAGCAGCAGCAGCCTCTGCTCTCTACACAAGACTTCAACATGGCAGCAGAAATCGACACACGCAATCCAGATGTGTATCACCACAGGGGCCAGGTAAGAATGGGCTCCATTTCGATTACTTACTTTGATTGTTACCCCTCGACCGAAGGGTATTGTAATCATTTTGTCGTCTGTCCATCCATCTGTCTGTCTGTCTGTCTGTCCATTCAACGACATAATCGCATTATCTGAAGAATGCATTGACATATCTGCACCAAATTTATACTGTGGATACATCTTGGCATGGAGCAGAAGCCTATTGAAAATAAGTGACCTTGACCTACTATTTAAGGTCAAATGACCTTGTGACTTGTGCAGTTATAATATCTGAGTACTTTCATATGTAAATATGTATGTAATAAGTTTTACATAAAGACAATCTAATCTACGTTATAGGGCAGTAACTTTCAACAGAATCATACACAATGTTTTGCTAAGGGTTATTAAAAGTGTGCAGCATGTTATGTTTGTATTTTGTGATGCTTCATCTTAAATGTCCTCCATATTTTGTCTTAGCTGAAGATCTTGCTGGACCAGGTTGATGAGGCAGTGGGAGACTTTGATGAGTGTATCCTCCTCAGGCCTGACTCTGCGCTGGCCCAGGCACAGAAGTGCTTTGCTCTTGTAAGTAACAAAATGAAAAACAGTTTTAAACTAGTTTACTCTCCTTAACTCTCTCCCGTAAGGCTTAAATTTTTGCTGTTAGTGTCTTTGCTGTATACAGCTACCTAGGTCACTGTAGTTTTAGAGTGGCTGGTGAAGTTGCATCTGCTTTTGTGTTTCTCAGTATAGACAAGCATATACTGGAAATAACCCAGCACAAGTACAGACAGCCATGGACGGCTTCGAGGATGTTATCAGAAGGTTCCCAAAATGTGCTGAGGGCTACGCTCTTTATGCTCAGGTATGAAAGACATAACTTAACATCCTGTTTATGAATGACCAGAAATCATATGGCAGAGCCTGGCTATTGTGTGTTGCCAATTCCAGTCTGCCTGTGAATATTTGTACTGTTGAGTCAATCGATATTGTTTTAGTTTTTCATTACCAAGGAAACTTTTTACTAATATTTCAAATTTTTTGTGTCAAATGAGGAGCTTCTTAAAACATTAACTGTCAAATAAAATTCGGTACAATTGAACAATCTTGTGATTGTATTTTCATGTTCCAATATTTATTGTCAGTTTCCACATTGAACTAGGTATGCTAATAATGAGTTCATATTCTTTTCAAAGTTCTTTGTGAACTTTTGAAAAATGGGTTCAGTTTAAAGTGACTTCAACAGAGCAAACTTATTCTATTGCAGTTTTGAAAATTCTGTATATTGAATCCATTAATCATTCATGCCAATTGTAGATTGACTGCAGCTATGAAGAGACAAATATAATGTTTCTGATGGTGTTTTCAGCACATACAATGAATTTGACTTTTCAGGCTTTGACCGATCAGCAGCAGTTTGGAAAAGCAGATGAGATGTACGACAAGTGCATTGAACTGGAACCAGACAATGCTACTACATATGTCCACAAAGGGTAGGTGTTCTAAAGACATCTTTCATTATAAAGCAACAAATACTGTCTTCATTTAGGAATGATTGGAGATTAACTTGTCATTTAAACATCAGTTAAAAATCTTCTATCCTCAGTGAAAATTTTGCCATTTCTAAACATGCAAATATGATTAACTTCATAAGTTTATCTAGTGGTTACTGACTTTCAGTCCTTAGCTTTGGCTTCAGCCTTCCACGTTGCACTTACATAAAGGTGCATATTACATCACAAATCCTTCTGCTCGCTCCACGTCTTAAATGTTCTTAAATACCTTAAAGATTTTTAGTCCGGATGAAGAAAACTGAGAGGGTCTTTTGTGTGTCTTCTTCACTTGTTCATTCATGTTATTTTTCATGAATCTGAATTGGATCGTAGGTATTTACTGTTAAACTTGTGTCCAGTTTGTTGCAGCTTCAATGGAAACAAGACCTGGACTTGGGCTTAGACCTCATCAGTAAAGCGATTGAAATTGACAACAAATGTGACTTTGCTTATGAAACTATGGGAACCATTGAAGTTCAAAGGTGAGATAAACAGTCCAATTTGCACATTATTAGTCTCTTTTTTTTTTTTTTTTTTTTTTTTTTTTTTTTTTTTCAGTCCTTCTGTAAACAAGTTTGTGTGTTCTTTCAGGGGCAATCTTGACAAGGCAATAGACATGTTCAACAAGGCAATAAACCTAGCCAAATCAGAGATGGAGATGGCCCATTTGTACTCATTATGTGATGCAGCGTACGCCCAGACTGAGGTGGCAAGGAAGTATGGGCTGAAACCTCCGACACTGTAACTTCTCTGCCAACTGAATGCCAGTCTCAAGTCTTCATTGCTGAACGTAACTGTGTTAAAAATGCAACTGTCTGACTTGCTTTGATTTATAAAAAAAACATTAATACTGGATTATGAAAGGAAAAATGGGAGAGATGAATATATAGTGTTTACATCATAATAAAGTGGTGCGCTGTAGAAAGGCTTTGATCCAGACCTCTGGTGGAGTGGATGGGTTGTTAGGATGGTGATGGGTGGGTTATCCGACACAACCCGTTTGCTTACACATAATTCAACCACAAAGTCATCAATCTCTCAACCCTTTTTTTTATTGCTCCAAATAAAGAGAGTGGTTGTGTTCACGAGAGAGAAACTCATCCGTGAATGGTCATGTATAGACGTCTAAATTACTAGCAGTTTCCAGCCGTGTATGAAAATAAGAGAATTGATAATTGTGCAGTCTATTGAGCTGATCGTTGATGAGTCCTTCTGTGACACAATCTACAGGAAATACTGTGAGAGCTTTATGTAGTTCTAATGGACTGTTCACTTGTTAATTTATGCTGATCTCAAGTGTTTTGTCCATCTTCTTCCATATTGTAACATAGTCCGTTCTACATGCAAGATTAAAATACTAGTCCAATGTGTCTGTGATTGTAATGCTGGAATTGATCCCATGCATAAGAACCGACAGAGAGGTTAGTGTAGGACCCTGAAGTTGTTTTTTTTTTTTAATTCAGAGAATGCCTGTTTTCTTTTTATATATATATATACTTTGTGCAGCATGTTCACTTTATAAATAAATGTAAATGCGATGCTCAATCTGTCTTGGAACACTAGGAAAAAATGAGACTTGGAGGAGAAAAAAAACACTTGTTTAGAAAAACCTTAAACATCTTTGTCTTAGTTTTTGAAGATGCTCTTTTTGAAATGCCTCTAGTGTCAGAAGATGTCACAAGGGATTGGATATTTTGTGGTTTATCCTAGCTCACTTAAGATGATAAACATGGTTTATTTTCTATTTTATTGTAAGATGTTTATTTTTTATGCCACATTTGGTTTCATCTTTTGACAGAGAAATCTTGAGACAACTTTATTTTTTTTTCTCTAGGGAGCCCTATGTTAACATGATTTTAACAAACTTGAGCCTTATTTCTGTCCAACATGCAGCCCATAAAGTCTCCTGGTACAGTGTGTGATTTGGTTCTCAAATACCACCCTGTAATCGTCCATGAAAAATATGAATTAGCCATTACTACAAGGGGTTACATTTTTAGAAAATTTAAATGCTCTTTTTCATGGTGACATTAAATGATTCAAGAGTAACGGCTTAGTTCTGTTGAATGTGTGGTCGCACCAATGAACTAAATCACACTTTTCAGCAGCTGAGGAATACTTCTCAGCAAAGCTCAATCTCATATCTTCTAAATTTTAACTTCAGACTTTACACTGACATTCTTTATCATTGATATGTATGGTGACCAAAGTGAAAGAGAATATAAAATCCTAATAAAGTTATAATTCCTGGAGATATTTTCCTGTCTGCAAGTTTCTGTTATCCTTTAAAGGCCTGTTCAACAGCATGAGAAGCGTTTGTCCTGTGACCATCAATACCATTGGTTCGACAAAGCTTTCTCAAATTCTGGGCCTTCATATAAAGGGCCTCTTACAGCAGCAGTTTTAACAGCATGGATAATAAATTTTGCAGCCAATTTTAGCCCAATAAACCATGGAATTATGGCCTGCCTATGACAAGTCAAAATTCATTTTATTGTCATTTATGGTAAAGTACAATCAAACCGCACAAGAACAGTTCATTGCTCTTTTGTACCCCAGCTATGTCCAAATGCAACTCCATAAAATTCAACATTCAAAAGAGGAAGTAAGGGGAAGAAATCAAAAGCAAACAAGTGATCATAATAAAATAAAAATATAAATAAGTGCATAAGTAGCAGTAAACAAGCTCCATTCACAATGATCTACAACAATAATGACTTTAACCCCCTCCTTTCACTGACTCACTGTGGGGTGAATAAAAAGAACCACAATACTATTATTTGATCATTTCATTTTAATCCTTGAGAATATACCCAGTACAGCAGGATGGTTCTACAGGCAATTCTACATCTAGAAATTGTTTAATTTCATCTTGTATGTCTTGCCAATACAAAACAGGCATTATCAATCATATTATACTACTGTTCAATCCAATCACCTTTCAGAGTATAAATGAGAGAAAGCTGGAGAAAAAAAAATATTTGAAGATAACAATAAACACATGTTAATTAATGATAGATTGATCAAATAAGTTGTATGGTGTTTATTTTCTACTTCTTAATGCATGAAGACTTTTGAGACATTTTTAAATGATGCAACTAATTAATGCAACTCCGAAAAAAAATATAAAATGGACTCATAATCAAAATGTTGTTAACAAAATGCGCACATATTGCTATAAATGAAACTTTATTTTGAAAAACTCAGAGGGATGGTGTACAAGTGTCAAAACACAAAAGGCTAGTGGACATTTAACAAGAGCATATGACCGTAGAAGACTCAGCATTTAGTTTGTTTTGGTTTTAGAGTAGATATACATTCTTACTATGGTTAAAAAAAAAAAAAAATCAACGTCGTGACAAAAATTCTTCCTATTTGCGGAGAGCTTCTGTTTTTCCCATGTGTGTAGGACCTTTCTGGGCTGTGCCTGCTCTCCCTTCTGAATCTCAGCTGCTCATTAATAAATGACAGCGGATGTGCGACACCTCCGGTCGATTGACGGCATTTGACGTGTCTCCCCTCCGTCAACACAACAATGGCGGATGCCGTGGAGGAAGCTCTTCAGGGCAGCTGGTGAGGCAATTTGTGGTTGTACTGACATTTAAAAGGACGCTTTTAAGGCTGTCAAATAAATACACTGATTTCGGCACATAGAAACTGACGGTTAGAATATAGATATGTGTTTACACGGTTAACTTGCTTTGCCCACATCGGATGCTAGTCCTCAACCAATTTGGTTCCGTTAGTGTTCGGCCGCTAGCCAGCTAATCTGTATTAGTTAGCCAAGTGGATTCAGAAAAATGTACAGGCCAGTCAGCGAAACGGAAATGAAAAACTAGGGGCGTTTGACGAGGCTATGACAAAGTTACTTGTCTCACTTCTTTGTTACACTTACTAACAGGTTTTAGTCCAAGTTTCGCTTGAAGGCTAACAGTAAGTAGCTAGATGTTCACTCTTGGACCGGTTTGCTTTTAAACTGAACCAAACATTATCCCGTAACAGTTTCTCAGTTTATTCCTCTCATTCTGTGTTCTTCAAACTAATAGTGTAAGCTCATGTAAAATACACGAAACTCTGTAGAGTTGTCATAGTAAAATAGCAATATGTAGTTGTCTCTAAGCTGTATTTTCTGGGACCTGTTAATATTATCAGAAGAATATTTGTGTCTGTTATTTTCCTGGCGTTTACAATCACTTTAGCTCTGGTTAAACAAATTTGGAAGCATTTAATGACATCATTTTCCCCCCTACCCTTCCTGAAAACTTTCCTTACCGTGATAATTTACACAAAACAAACCAAGAGCTTTTTTTTATTTTTTTGTGAGTAGTTTGGCTCATCATCAAATTATGTAATTATATTGAATTGTTTGTTTCTTGTTGATGTGAAGTGCTTAGAAATGTAACTCTGAATTGTCTCTGTATCTTCAGGGACCAGGATCTAGCAGAGGCTCTGGATTCTGGTGGCTCTGACATGGAGATGGAGAGAGGTGTCATCCAGGTCCAGGAGGCTTCACCTCAACACAGGGCCAAGATGTGGAAGGTGAGGAAGAGGATCGTAGTATTCAGTCCACACACTGTGATCGCCATGCAAAGGCTGTGGACAGTAGTTATGTGTACAAGGAGAGGATAAATAGAACCACAAAAAAAAGATTACATATTTACACACTCCAATTAAGTTGTGTGTAGAATATAGGTCAAATGTGTTTTTTATTATTAGAATCTTCTTGCAGCTCAAATTACAAATCCTATCCTCAGAAAGAAGTCAACAGACTGGAAAGTCAGGCATTTCACCCGTATGACGTAAAGTCTGATATCTCTTTGTGTCACACCCATGACAGGCTTTAGTTCCAAATGTAGTCACACACCCACAATATACTTTCTCTCTCTGAATATGGTGTATCTGAGCAAGTGCTAATAAGATCTATTTTAGATGCTTTGTTAAAATTTGCTGTTGCCCACTGTTTGCACATAGTGTTTGACATGAAACTGAAAAACTGTTCTTTGTGAACTTTATATTATTTAAAGTTGGGTGTAAATATTCTTCTGTTAAATGTTTTAGCATTACCTAATTAGCTTAATATTACTTAGTTTAGAGTATTATGAATAAATATATTATGGACAAACGCTAAAAGAATGACTTTGCATGAATGATTGTAAACAGGATTGTGTTGGTCCTATAAAATCCATCAGGTAAATTACGTTTGACTGTGACTTTATAGCCACATAATGAAATGTGCAAGTACTTATCAAAGGAAAGTTTTGTCTGGACATATTGTCAAATCTTAACATGGGCAAAGTTAAAAGGAATGTTTTTATGTTTTTAATAATACTTGGTATTTAAATAGCATTGAGCCAGGAAGAGGCCACCATTTCACCCCACTCTGCTGCTGTGTATATGCATAAAAATACCACAAGTATATATCTACCCATACATTTACATCTCTTTAGATTATGAGTGGGAGAGCAGATGTTTAATCACTGAAGACATTCTGTATAGGACCAGCCAGATTAAATTGTTTAATTTTTATGCCCCAAAATCACTAATTTGCATGAAGGGGTTTTGATCTGTGTTTAATGAAATTTCTGTATTTCTTAATTGATGCATGTTTAGTGTACACTTTGTTTTATTTTGGCAGATTGCTCTAAATGTCTCTGGAAAAGGAGACAGCCTGTCTCCATGGGATGGTGTCCTCGATTTACCAGAACAGACCCTCATTCACAATCGCAGTCAGCAGCTAATTGGTGAGTAAATGCTGTCATCACCAAAAAATGACAAGACTGAATTGAATGGCTGCAGTTTGTAAGTGACTTGTAAATGAAAGATTTAGGTTATGAATCCAGTACATATCCTGCATTTTTCTCAAAGATTCGCTGGAAAATTGCTAGTTTGTTGTTGTTATTATTATTATTAGTAGTAGTAGTAGTAGTATTTTAACATTAATAAACTTAGGGCAGCCACGTAGCCTTTCATCGCTACATTTTCCTTCAGAGTTTGAGCATTTGGGGTGAAAATAATATATATTTCAATCTTAAATCTGTTCGGTTTTGATGAAGGACATCAGAAGAACAAATGGCTTTGATTAGTCAGCTCCTCTGACAAGGTCAGGTTTGTTTGAAAATAGGAACCCCCTGAGCGAGAATGAAGCCCATAATATCTATGCACACATGGTCCTGCACAGATAAATCAAAACCTGCTTTTATTCTGATCATGTTACAGTGTTGATATTCTAAAGCTTCTTTGTTTTTAATGCTACGTGAATGCACAGGGACACATTTTATATGTGATGTTTTCCATACTGCTAATACTTCCAGTATTGGTTCCCATGTTTAGGTCAGCTCGGAGTGTCGGAGGAAGAGAGGCAGGACATGGTGTCCGATGTGGAGTCAGTCATCACTTTTTACTGCAAGTCGCGCAACATTGCCTTCACTCCGGAGATGAGCTGGCCACACCTGCTCAAACCACTACTGGGTCTTCATCTCCCCCGCAGTGACCTCTACAATTGCTTCTATGCTCTCATGAATAAATATATCCCCAGGTAAGTCATCAAGTCATTTTTTATAGTAAAAATTGTATTTAAAAAAGAAAAAATACATTTGATTTTCTTTGTTTATCTGTGTCCATCTCAGGGACTGTGTGCCAAATGGCCGGCCCTTCCACCTTTATAGATTACTGCTGCAGTACCATGAGCCAGAGCTCTGCTCCTTCTTGGACACCAAAAAGATCACACCTGACTCCTACGCAATCAGCTGGGTGTGTTGGTATTTCAGTATTTGTAGTTCATCCAAAGCATTCAGACATCATTCAGGTATGTGTGACATGAACTAAAATTCTGTGTTCTGTGTTTAGTTGGGCAGTCTGTTTTCCAGTCACTGCCTTCCTGAAGTTACCCAGGCCTTGTGGGATGCCTACTTCCAGCAGGCTGACCCTTTCCTCATCTTCTTCCTCTTGCTCATCATACTCGTCAATGCCAAGTATGTAGCTGTCGTTGAAAGCCATACAGACATCTTCATAGCAGATAATGACCCTGCATCTTATGAATGTATGTTTGACTTGTGTTTATTTCTGCCTCCCTTAGAGAATCCATACTTACACGAGAAGGTGACAGCAAAGAAGATATTGTCAGTAAGTTTTTCTTCATATTTTTTTTTTAGGCCTAAGCAATGAAATGATGGTATGTACCAGCGACACAAACTTCATTAATTGTAAGAATGACATGAACTTACTCAACAGCTACCCAAAGTTTGGTTAAGTCGTATACACCTGTGACATAATCTTCAGTGTAAGTTATTTGACAGACTCGGTGTGTTAGATCTGTCTCTAAGTAGGTGTGGAAGTCTACACGACTTATACTTTTTATAGAAATTGGTAAAATGGTCGCAGTTATGAGAATGACTTTATCAGCCACTTTACAGGCCAAACAGTGTTATATCCAAATGATCAAGAAATACTCCAATTGTACATATAATGTGGTGCATTTAAGGGTCTTTATGGGAGAGGTAATTTAGATTTTTGATAGTGCAATGCCACATTATTAATTAATCCTTTCTTATGAATTCAACTTAAATTACCTTTGCCTCTTGATAACTGAAATGATAAAAAATAAAAGGATTTTATTCAAGTACTTAGGTTTGTCCTTTTTTCTCTCACTCTTTCATTGAAGTAGGTAATTGTCAGTAATTATTGAAATGATATATCTTTCTCTAATTAAATTTGTCATCTATATCATGCAGCACTATTTTGGACTTAACCTCACATTTCCCTTCACAGAAATGCTAGAAGCATCTCCATCTCTCCTGGAAAGTGAGGACATTGAAGATTTGTTTTCTCTGGCCCAGTATTACCAGAGCAAAACTCCTTTGTCTCTGAGAAAGGTACAGTGCTATGTTCTGATCAAGAAGGACTGATGCATGATACGATGTTTGACAGTCCTCATTGTGTCTTTTTCTTCGCCCTGTTAGATGAATCAGAATCTGTTTGGTAGCAGCTTGGTGGCTCTGAAAGAGGAGGACACTGACCTGAGCCAGGCCCTGTGTCTGCCAGTGTCTGTCCCTGAAATCCTGCAGGCCAACCACATGCAGCAGGTCAGTAACATTATACTTCCACTAACCTCATGTAATGAGGAAAATATGAAACCTGTACATATTAAAAGCAGGAAACATAAGCCAAAGTGACATTTTGCTTCTCAGGATGGGGTGCGCTTTTTTGTTGTGGATTGTCGACCTGCAGAGCAGTACAACGCTGGGCACTTGTCCACAGCCTTTCACCTGGACTCTGACCTGGTGAGCATTCAACACCCATTCAGTAAATAAAACAGTGAAATAACCATGAGCCTTAAAATTGATGGCATATAGAGTAATGACATATTTCCTTTCTTGTGACAGATGCTTCAAAACCCTTCAGAGTTTGCCCTGTCTGTGAAGTCCCTATTGGAGGCACAGAAGCAGTCTTTAGAGTCCGGCTCCATCGCCAGTGGAGAGCATCTGTGCTTTATGGGTAGTGGCAGGGAAGAGGAGGACATGTACATGAACATGGTGTTAGCCCATTTCTTGCAGGTGAGGTGGCAAATAGGGGGATAAAATGTCAAAGAATTGTGGAAAAAGGTTTTTACCCCTTGACCAACTCTGGCCAGAGGGGTATTGTAGTCATTTTTGTCTGTCTGTCCATTCAACAATGTAATCGCGTTATCTGAAGAATGAATTGAGATGTCTGCATCAGATTTATACTGTGGATGCATCTTGGCATGGAGCAGAAGCCTATTGAAAATAGGCCACCTATAGGACAGTAACTTTCAACAGAATCTTACACTATATTTGGCTGATGGGTATTAAAAGTGTGCAGCATGTTATGTTTGCTACATGATTTGATGTATAACACTTTACTTTGTTTCTCTTTAACAGAAAAACAAAGAATATGTCAGTATCGCTAAAGGAGGATTCATGGGTGAGTAGGTGATTATGAGAATACTGACGCAGCAATGCAGTTTGGATGTTAAGGACTGAAAGCCAACAGATTTGTGTTCATTCAGCCCTCCAGCAGCATCTGGTAGATATGAACGTTGAGGGGCTTGACTCTTCATACGTCCACTGGATCGTCAGCACATCAGGGTCCCACAGCAGCCTTAGCTCTGCAGATGTAAGTAGCACATGAGGCAGAGATAGCATCACTCACTCCACATGCTTTACTTTGTCCTTGGCCTGTTATTTATACATTTGTACTGTATCTGTCATTGCAGGGAGAGTCTCTGAGCAGCCCTGGAGACGGCAAAGGTGTCAAGTCTTTGGTTAACAAAATGACGTTCGCGCTCAAGTCAAAGTCAGTTAATGTAAAGGAGAAGATGATCAGTTTCATTGAGAACACTTCAACCCCTGTAGACAGGTGAGAAGCTCAGTTTTTCTTCCAGAATGTAATACATAAACATATTATATCCCTCCATGGAGCTCATACCAAGACACTCACTTCCCTTTGTTGTTTATTACTGGTGTAAAAGTAAGTTTAGATATAATTTGGATTTGTAGGGATACAGTTTAATATTTGTGAAGATTTCAGTGCTGTTATTCCTCAGTGTTTCAGACACATTTAAAAAAAATCTGAAGTAAGCTTTCAAGTATTTAGAAATTGTATGTTACTCTTTATTTATATTTCACAATAAACATCAACCTTTATTGGACATTTATGAAGTGGCTCATGTGAGGCCTGAGTACTACTGCATGTTACAGTGGGTAGTTCATCTAAATGACAGTTGTAGTATTTTAATATGTAGGTATTTTAAGTTCACTATACCTTGTGCCTTATCCCATGCTAGAATATCTTTCAATCTGCCCTGGCCAGAGAAGGTGATCCCAGATCGGTAAGATTTCCCCAACATCGAGCTGTTTGTCACCAGCATGCCCACTGGCTGTAGACCTGCACCAGTACCCAGGATTTTAGAAACATTAACGCATGCGTAGTGTCAGCATCTCTGCCTACACCAACTCAGTCTCTCAGAAGTTGCACTTTTATTTTGTTTAATTGCAAATACAATTGTATTTTGTTTTAATATAATGCTGCTTGCATTACGTTTTGCTCCAAACATACAGCATCCTTTGACTTCTTGTAACAAAATGTAAAATTTCAAGGGATGGAGTTTTTCTTAACGTACACAAAGGGCAGAAGGTTGTAGTGGTGGATGTCAGCGTTTGGTTCTAGAGAGCATCTTAGCTTCCATAGATTTTTAGGTTTAGGAAAGATAGAATGGTTTTGTTACTGTTAGGAAGAGATCATTATTTGGTTTCATTATTAATAAATACTTTGTTAGTAATTTTATCGTATTATAGCAGACTTCATTCTACATCAACCAACACCTACACAAGCACCTAAACCTAACCATAAAAGTTTAACCCTTTAGGTGCCCTATTTTTTATTTTTTTTTTTATTTATTTTTTTTAATATTCTGTTTTGATACCAAGATTGCAAAAACCTGTTTCATTCAGTTCCACTGCTTGTCGCAATATTGCAACTTTGGCACTTAAAGGGTTAATAGTACTGTCATCAAAACCAGGTGATGCTGTAAATGTGAGTTTTTGGTTGTGTTGGAGGGAAACAAAATATGTTGTCAGTGAGCAATTTACATCTACATTCACAGTCTTCATTTTTGCTACTTGGAAATCAGATTAATGAACAACATTTAAACATTATTTCTTAAAATATGATGCATAGCAGCCAACCTTACATTTCTAATAGAATACATTAGTAGTTGCAGTTTAATTACATGTGGTTGTGATTTCTGAGAAACAGGGTTGGCTCACTCATTTTTAATGATGCACTGTACCGTATGGGCAGGCTGTGTACAGCACGATGTCTCTTAAAATCAGTTTTCATGCTTTCACTAACAACATTTAACTGCTGTTAAGTTCTACTAGTGAGTAAACACTCGACTATGTTCACACCTACAATTCACTCATTGTCTCTTTTGAGTCGATCTGACTGAGTTTAGAAAAACCCAAGCTTTACTGCTGTTTGCTTGAAGATGCTCCAAACTGTTGATCTTCCCTTGTCATTTTTGCTCCTATAGATGACAACCAAGACTTTTCCAGCTACATGTTAAGAATGACAGCAGAGTTATTTACTTACACAGCCCTGGTTATCAAACTGTAACTCTTTTATTACCACAGTAGACATGTCCCATCTAACCCCATTCTTTATGTTTAACAGCATTACCTTTGGCAGTAGTGGGCTTTCTCGTCTAAGACTTTCACAGCAGCCTGGAGGCCTTCATGTCATTGCTATTTGTGTGCAACTTTTCTGCATTCAGTGACTGTCCATCACAGGACTTCTTGTAGCATCATGCCTTTCACTAAGTGTTGCTGTAATTGTCTAAAATATACTGTTGGTTTTTGTGTCTAGGCATGTGAGCAGCAGTGACCGCATAGGTAAACCTTACCGAGGAGTGAAGCCTGTTTTCAGCATTGGTGATGAGGAAGAGTATGACACAGGTAAATCCAGCTACAGTCCAACACCACCTAATAACACACCAGAGTAAGTAGTTATAACATGTTGTTGAGTTGTCACAACCTGATGTTCATCCAGATGAGATCGACAGCTCGTCCATGTCGGATGACGACAGGAAGGAGATTGTCAACATTCAGACGTGGGTTAACAAGCCAGATGTCAAGCATCACATTCCTTGCAATGAAGTGAAGGAAACTGGTCATATGTTCCCAAGGTGAGCTGAGGGCAGCTTGAGGAAATGTGGAACCAAAACTTGTGCATGAAAGATTCCTCACATGACTGTAGGAGTTCGATTTTGGCTCACCTCCTTATAGAACAAGAGAAACAGCTCAGTAATATGAAATCTTTGGATCTTAACATTGGCTTTCATCTGTATTTATGTGTTTTGTTTTTTGGTTTGTTTTTTCCAGCCACCTGTTGATCACAGCGACTCATATGTACTGCTTGCGAGAGATTGCCTCACGGAAAGGCTTTGCCTACATCCAGTCCAGACAAGCACTGAACTCTGTAGTGAAGATCACATCCAAAAAGAAGCACCCGGAACTGATCACATTCAAGTTTGGCACCAACAACTCAGCTGGAGTGGAGATATCAGCTGTTGAGAGGTGAAGAAATACAGAGATACAGTGGAAAAAATATGTTGATCTGTTTTAAATTTTCTGCTCTATTTGTGTAAAACTCCTGCTATTCTGTTATGTGGTAATGTTTGTAAGATTGTCAGGACGTTTCACGCAGAGTTTAGGAGAGAGTTTAGGCTGTTACAATGTCTTAAGTAAAATTTTTGAGAGGTTTTGGGTTGACAAATTAATTGGACTGAAGTTAAGATGACTTTTATGACATTACATTGACTCCAGTCTCACTTTGAAATGTGTTTTTTGGGTTCGTTCTGTAATAAAAGTACCAAATACAACCAACATGGAACCAATTAGTACTAAAGAAAGCTTCAAAATGATTTATGTCCAACTAGTGTGCCATGATGCAATGTCAAAAAGTAGCTGTTTCCAGAAGTAAGTGTATGTTCAACTGGTTCTGGTTCATGAACAGTGAAATTAACAGATTTAAACACTGCTGCATGAAAACACTAGGAAATTTGGGTATAAAAGCAATAGAGCCTAATTGGACATCAAGACACCAGCAAACCCCTGTCATCACTCAATAGGTCTCTCTATTCACATCTTGAGTCCTTCTCCAGTGTGACCCAATCAACACTAACAATTAGGTCTTAACTTGGATTCATTATAGATTTAAAAAGATCTTATTAAGTTGTGAATTTAATTTAAAACCTGCAAACAAACTGTATGAACAGTTTGTGTCTGTCATGCATTTAGATCCTGTCCACAGCTTAAGTTACAAGACATAATTACCAGTGTTACTGCAGGATCTTTCATCTGGTTTTGATAGTCGTTAACCGTAGAGCACAGTTCTACAAAACCTCACTCTTCATGTGACCAAGTGTCTTCTCCCTCCTTCCTCTCAGATATTTGATACCTAATGCAGGCGATGCTACCAAGGTCATCAAACAGCAGATCATGAAAGTCCTTGACGCTCTGGAGAGCTCATAAATGGAGACGGCGTCCTGATGGTCAGCTGTGACACGAACTGTAAGAAGAGTCTCGGTCTGCCACAACTGAAATCTTGTCCCGCTCTCCCTCGGCTGTCCTCCCTCGTGGACAGACCCAGTGCAGTGTTGACTGTGATGCCCTGTGTGTCTGTCTGTGTTTGGGACTTTGGAGGTGGGGCCTCTGCAGACCTGTTGGACAGACTGTCCGTGTTGAAATACTTAGGTGCTCTGCAGTCATCCAACCATACTCTTAACTAACTTATACTGTTAGTCGTTTATTTTTCTTTAAAATTTGATTCAAACATGGGATTAAGTGACAGTGAAATTCCCCTCTGGCCTTAACGTAGCGTACTGACCCACCAATGGCAAGTCTGTTTGATCATAACTGACTGACTGATCATGACTCATTTTGTTTTGACTTCAGCATCTCAATTCTGCTTATTTGCTTTGTGGTGAACAGTATTGCAGTTCAGCCATATCTCTTAACTTACTTTTCAGAACATTATTATACATTTAATGACCATTGTTCTGGTCAGGAAGTGAGCATGACTCAACAAAAAGCAGTTTTCCTACAGTTTTTTTTTTTAAATTTCCCTAGAAAGCAGCCTTAAATAGATGTTATTTGAGGATGTTTTTGGATGTGTAATGTATATAATGTGTAAACTGCTCTATATCAGCACAGACATTAGAAAGCATATCCTGATAGTGCAAATATGTGCTACAGTTCCCCTCTTTCTGGGAGATAAGTTATTCTCTGCTTTCACTTGTGTTAATAAAGAATTAACCTCATCTCATAGCAGTCTGATGTAGCTCTCAGAAAGCGTTTCCCTGTGTGTTTAGTTTTACAGAGGGAGGTTTGGAGATTGTACTTATTGAAACCTGAGCACCTCAGTATTTTTTTCCATCCCATTCCAAATTATTACGTGAATGATTTCCTGCAGTCACCTGGATAACCGCTTCCTGTTATGTTAGCATCTGGAAGGCTATCGCTGTAACAGAACTGACTTGAAATGAATGCTGTAAAGAAGGTATGTGCAGTACAGCTCTCAAAGGAATGATTATTTGTACAAAAGTAAAGTCATATATATCTATGTTTTCAGATGTCTTGTCCATTGTATTGGTTGAAATGAAGCAGCGTTGCTGGTTTCTAGTTTGCTTGCCACTGTTGCCTTTGGCCTCATGCCTGTGATGTGTGATATTGGCACCAGCAGTGGCAACATATCACAGTACTTTGCTGCTTCTCCTCTAATCTTAAACTATATTTCCAACTTTTTTTGCTTTTTCGCTTTGTTCTTGCTTACTTTTGTGTTGGAGTCTAGTTGTGTCGGCAGCCTGGGTTTCAAGTGTTGAGCAAAGTTAATGGAGTATTACAGCTCCAGAGAGCACTTCAGTCCAGACAGGGTTCATCCCTTTTCTCCTTTAACATAAACAGAGGGGAGCACTCACCCTGAGAAACGCACATCTACAGTATGAGCAGCATATTGTATGGGTCCTCTTTCACTCCAGTGTCTCATAGCATTCCTGTGTAACCCATGCATTGTGTTGTAATTTGTAATTTTGTGATATTTTTCAGTATTCTATTAACTGGAACATCCTGGTTGGAAGTCTTTACATTACTCTGTAACATCACTGGCAAAGGATGTCACCACTAGTTGAAATGCAATTTGTCTCAAGTGTAATTTGCACCTTAATGTACTGCTCTTATTTTCTAAGCATTTCTGTTTTTAATAAATGGAAACTATTCGACTGCAACTGTAGAAAACCACTTACTTTATGCTTACCAGGAAAAAAGAAAAAAGACCAGAGATTATTACAAATAGGTCTTTTTTTATTGTATTGGAGAGGATTGAAGTTGCTGGGTAAGTATTTGGCCATATTTATGTCTAAGATATTGCACATATTTTGCTAGTGAGTTGTAGCCAGTGCACTCTTTTATGCTACTTTCTGCTGGTGAAGTAGCTTCAGACAGAAGGATGGGAACCAGCTGGGTGAACTGGTGAAAAATCCTGTTTCTGTTTTTGGAGAGAAGCAGGACACACTGGGGACTGTGGTGGAGAGATGCACACTGAGGAAGGCGGAGGATGCCTTGGAAAAGCCAGATCATACTCTACATCTCATTTTGACAAAGCAGAAAAGCAGCTGCAGTGGGCGAGGTCTGAGAGGTTTAGAGGATCCTTCATGGCCACTGCCATCAGAGTCTACAACACCTCAGTACAATGATACAGTCTTTATTTTATTTTCAATGCTTTAACACTGTTTTATTTTTAACACCTTTGTCTAATTAATCATTGTTAATTTTAGTGTGCTGGTTAAGAAAGTGAATATCCCCTGGAGGTCAATAAAGTTAATTTGTATCTGAATAGAGAAAATACACAAAAATCTCTGCAAGTAACACAACTTATGTAACACACTTATTTAAAAGATTTTTTGCGTGTTTACATTGCATATATTTAATACTTTTATGTGTATATTGTTTTAAAATTTATTGTACAGAATTAAAAGTTGACTTCAGCCTCTATTTGTTTAACAAATCAGGAGACGTCTTTAATCTTACAGTGAAATATGATTGGTTGTGGATCACCCAGCCCTGATGACGCATTGTCACTTCCGGCCTTCGGATTAAAAGTTTTGAACTAAAAATGTACTCGAGATTTGGGCGTATAGTCAAATAAATTTGACGAATTGTCTGCCTCACCACTCACACTCAGTAGTTATTACACTGTTAGATTTTCACATATTCATGAAATACTAAAGGTGAGTTATAAGTCCGAGCAATAACTAGTGCTTTTATTTTGAAAGTGGACAAACATCCGGAATCACATGTCCACTGTCATATTTTACACAGTGGAACCACTGCACTTCTCTGCGTGCAGGTCATGTCTACGTTAGCAAAAGCAATGTCCAGTAAGTACAAAGTCCAGTGTCGTGTGTTTAATGTGTGTCGTTTATGTGGAGCTGTAGCTAAATGCGGTAGATGTTAAGTACTCAGACTACATGCGCGTCTGTTTACAGTTGACACACTATAGTTATAAAGTTAATGTAATAAACCAGGGGTGACCAACCCTGGTCCTGGAGAGCCACTATCCTGCATGTTTTAGATGTAGATGTTTTAGATGTTTTGGATGTATCCCTCTTCCAACACACCTGATTCAAATGATAAGCCTGTCATCAGGCTCTGCAGAAGCCTGATAACGACCCTCAGGTGTGATGGAAGAGGGAAACATCTAAAACATACAGGATAGTGGCTCTCCAGGACCAGGGTCGGCCACCCCTGCAATAAACGATAGTCCAGTGACTGATCCGTGTTTTGTCAGAGTTCCGTCTGGCTGTGGTCCAGCTGCAGGTGACCAGCGTTAAGGCGGATAACCTGAGCAGAGCCCGGCGGCTGGTGAAGGAGGCTGCAGGACAGGGCAGCAAGGTGGTCCTACTGCCGGTGGGTACACTTATGTGGGTAGGTGGGTTTTATCCAGAGTAGTTATAACTGCACAGACTACACTGGATGATAGGGATGGATACACTGGTCTACAATTCTTTTTTTTTTTTTTTTAAGAAATTGTCTGTCTCAGAGATTACTGTGCTAAGTCTTACATACTTTAATAACATGAATTGGGAAAAATGACAAAAGAGCTGGTTAGCTGAAAGAGTTATCACTCACACACACACACACACACACACACACACACACACACACACACACACACACAGGTTTATGATTTATAGAACAGATTTATAAATCTTACCCTAGAATGACCCTGAAAAGTGAATGTATTGTAATGTGCAGACTGTGTTTTGAAGTAGATCTGTAGCTCTGAGACAAACATTCCTTTTCAGTTAAATCCATTATCTTATTTATTCTCAGAATTTCACATTTTGGTCCCAGACTATATCTTGAAAACTACAGCCAACTGACGTTTTTGTTTTGTTTGTTTTTTTGCTTAGTTTTTCTTTATTAGTGGCTCAAACTTGGTAAAGTTTCCCGACTTTTATTCTGTAGGCCTTTTACTTGTAGATCTGTGTTGTTCAGAGACCAGTTATTGGTGACAGATGATGGCAAGAGGATCTTCTGGACTTTGGCAACAAAGAAATCATGATTGACTCTACAAATCTTTGTCTTAGGTGTGTCCAACAACAAAAAGTTTAGGATCAATATTTAACCACAAGCAACACTTAAAGTAATGAGTAATCTGAAATATGTAACTAAAGAAGAATCTCCGTGAACTGTCCATGAGATGTGTTGTCTGACCCAAAAGTTCATTTTTAGAGCTGAAGTTGGAATGGATGGATACTGACTGTAGTATTTTGCATTTGCATCTTACTTTGAAATATGAATAAATCCAAGTGGACAACATGGTGCTTATGTCATCATCTCACTATGAAAAAGAACAAGAGAACATGCCTCTTCTTTACAGCTAGGATCATATTCTAGAAAACAGGTTTAGCAAACTCTGAGAGCTGGGATGTAAATTCAGCTGAGGTGAAGGAAAAAAACACACCAACATTAATAACTTACTAAGTGCAAGTTTCATTCATTGTTTACTGTGTACTTCCTTAATGCACTCTATTTATTAAACTATAACCTGACCTTACAGGAAAATGATGCAGGAGGTACAAAATGGCTATAGGTTGTGTGTGTGTATATATATATAGAGAGAGAGAGAGAGAGAGAGAGAGAGAGAGAGAGAGAGAGAGAGAGAGAGAGAGAGAGAGAGAGAGAGAGAGAGAGAGAGAGAGAGAGAGAGAGAGAGAGAGAGGAGAGAGAGAGAGAGAGAGAGAGAGAGAGAGAGAGAGAGAGAGAGAGAGAGAGAGAGAGAGAGAGAGAGAGAGAGAGAGGAGAGAGAGAGAGAGGAGAGAGAGAGACCTGAAATAAAGTACACACCATTTCAATCATCCATAGTTTGGATATATACTGTTGACCATCTGTATGAATGAGGAAATGCAACAACCAGTCAGAGTCATGAGCAGGTTAGCGTCACAGTACCTTGTTATAATAACTGACTCATTTTACCAGATGTATTTTGTGAAACCGAAAACACAAAGTTTACCTCATTTTAGGATTAAAAGACAATGTTTAAACTAAACCCACTTCATGAAACACTGTCCAGGTGTTTACGGGCTCTGTTTACCCAGAAGCCTGACTGTATTATTAGTGGAGGATTGTGGGTATGGATGTAAAGTTGTGAGGCTAGTGATTAAACAGTTAAAATTACGACATTCACGTCATGCCTCATTCCTTGCTGTAAAACTTCACTACAGGAATGCTTCAATTCTCCATATGGAACTGGGTTCTTCGCCTCTTACGCTGAGAGGATCCCAGGAGAGTCGACTCAGATGCTGTCAGAGATTGCAAAGGAGAATAAAGTGTACCTGGTAGGAGGTAAGGAAACATTTCACAACCGTCTCTAATTGAATAAACCTTTATAACAGTGTCCGTATGTCCTACTTTACAATACATTATATTATGAATACATATTGAAATGTTTCAATCATCTAAAAAAAACACCCTTGATAAATATATAATAATTATCTCCTGCTCTATTTATATGTCGTGAAAGACCTGCAGTATGTATATATGTTTGTAAGAAAAGATGCTGTCTGATACCTGTTTGTATACTTCAATAGTCATATTTATACACAGATATACGTATATATATATATATATATATATATATATATATATATATATATATAATTCCCATCCATCCATCCATCCATCCATTTTCTTCTGCTTATCCGGGGCCGGGTTACGGAGGTAACAGTCTAAGCAGGGATGCCCAGACTTCCCTCTCCCCAGACACCTCCTCCAGCTCTACCGGGGAGATCCTGAGGCATTCCCAAGATAGCCAAGAGACATAGTCTCTCCAGCATGTCCTAGGTCTTCCCCGAGGCCTCCTACCGGTGGGACATGCCCGGAACACCTCCTCAGGGAGGCGTCCAGGAGGCATCCGAAACAGATGCCCGAGCCACTTCAGCTGGCCCCTCACTCGATGTGGAGGAGCAGCGGCTCTACTCTGAGCTCCTCCCTAGTGGCTGAGCTCCTCACCCTATCCCTAAGGGTGCACCCAGCCACCCTACGGAGGAAACTCATTTCAGCCGCTTGTATCCGGGATCTTGTCCTTTCGGTCATGATCCAAAGCTCATGACCATAGGTGAGAGTAGGAGTGTAGATTGACCAGTAAACTGAGAGCTTCACCTTTCGGCTCTGCTCCTTCTTCACCACAACCGACCGATACAGCAACTGCATCACTGCAGCTGCTGCACCAATCTGCCTGTCAATCTCATGCTTCATCTTTCCATCACTTGTGAACAAGACCCCGAGATACTTAAACTCCTCCACTATTCCCACACATATATTAAATTGTAACATTGTTTAAATATAGCACTATATTTTAAAAATGTTTAAACATATACTTAAATAATATAGTTTACTTTTCATTATTTGCAATACTTTTGCAGCATTGCATACTTTTATGTGTAATCTATCTATACTCAAGTCAGGAGTGAATACTGCACATCAGGTTTTCAGTTAATGTCTAAAGAGTTAAAAGCAGCATAAACTGAACAGATGAGTTCACATGAAAGAGGTAGGAACCTTTTCCACTCATCACTGGTTGCTATTCTTGACTCTGTGTCATTTATTTGATACATTTACAATGATAAGAACTATTTATAAAAAAGCAGAAGTGATAGCAAAAAAATAAAAATGTGACAGTTTAAGGTCTTTGGTGTAGAAATTAAACTTAATGTTTTTTGGGGTTTTTTGCAGGATCCATTCCTGAAGAGGACGGTGGGAAGCTGTATAACAGCTGCACAGTGTTTAACCCAGATGGAGAACTGATTCTGAAACACAGGAAGGTGCGTGTATCATCTGCAGTATCTTTGCTTTTGTTTTTGGAAAATACTCATTTTATTATAATATCAGAGGTTTTATCAGAATTAAAGGAAGTGTGTAAGAGACGGCTGCACTGACAAAAAGACAGCTGAAGTTGTTGAGATTTTCTGTGGAAATGGCGAGGATGGACAGGATTAAGAACAAGCACATCAGAGGGACGGCTCAGGTTGGATGTTTTGGGGACAAAGTGAGAGAGGCCAGGTTGAGACCACTGTATATGGATGACGAAGATGGAGCCACTAGGCAGGAGGCAAAGAGGAGATGTACGGATGTGAAGGAGGAGATGCAGGTAGATGAAGGAGACAGAGTCAGATGGAAGCAGATAGGTAGTAGTAGTAGTAGTGGTGGTAGTAATAGTAGTAGTATTAGTAGTGGTGATGGTAGTGGTTGTAGTTGTAGTAGTAGTTGTAGTGGCGGTAGTAGTTGTAGGAGTGGTGATGGTAGTAGTCATAATAGTATTATTAGTAGTAGTAGTAGTAGTAGTAGTGGTGATGGTAGCAGTTGCAGTGGCGGTAGTAGCTGTAGTAGTAGTGGTAATAGTATTATTATTAGTAGTAGTAGTAGTAGTGGTGTGGTGAGGTAGTAGTGGTAATAATATTGGTAGTAGTAGTGATGGTAGTAGTTGTAGTGGTGGTAATAGTTGTAGTAGTGGTCGTAGTAGTGGTAATAGTATTATTATTATTAGTAGTAGTAGTAGTAGTAGTAGTAATAGGTTATATCCGTATCAGCTCAACAGACTCATCCATTAAATGTTTCTTCCTTTCAGATTCACCTCTTTGACATCAGCGTTCCAGGCAAAATCCACTTCCAAGAGTCAGAGACCCTGAGCCCAGGCAACAGTCTGTCAATGTTTGAAACACGTCAGTGACCTCTCCAGACCTCTGCCTCTATTTGTTTTCTCTACAGCTGGTTAAGCAATATGTTTAGTCTATTTCTGTTTTTCTGCAGCGTTCTGTAAAATCGGTGTGGGCATTTGCTATGACATCAGGTTTGCAGAGCTTGCACAGCTTTACAGCAGGAAAGGTAAGTGTCTGAAGAACTGGCATCAGTACGACTGATGTGTACGATCTGATAGCCCATAAGGATGTTTTCATGTGTTTAGGCTGTCAGCTGCTGGTTTACCCTGGAGCCTTCAATATGACGACTGGACCGGCCCACTGGGAGCTCCTACAGAGGGGGAGGTCAGACTGAGACGAACAGACACTACTAGAAACATTCATGTCACATATGACCAGCTATTCTGATAATACTAGTCATGTGGATCTCATAAAGCTTTATTAACAGAAAATCTGTCAAATATCAGGTATAGACTTCATCCCTTTTCCACTGTGCTCATGCAGAGCTGTAGATAACCAGGTGTACGTGGCCACAGCGTCGCCCGCTAGAGATGAAACTGCCTCTTACGTCGCCTGGGGTCACAGCACAGTCGTCAGCCCGTGGTACGTAACATTTATGCAGAGTGCACCCAGTTTGTGTAACTGTGTATTTTGTTGTAAAACAGAAGAGAAGGAAGGCGCATTGATGACTTTTTTTTTTTTTTTTTTTTTTTTTTTTAAAGGAAAAATGCTCTAAAAAGTAAAAGTCATGTCAAAGTAGGCAAGTAGTAGTGGTCATCTTGTCCAAAAATGGTGTGTTTAGAGCGTATTTAAATATTATTTCAGATGTTGTATTTTACTTTTGCATCTGGTTGAATTTATTTTGTGTTCTGATAATGTCATTTAATGTAACCTTAAAGAAGATTATTATTTTAGCAGGGATTAAAGTTCTCCGTCACCACGACGGATTTCTGTCAAATGGAAAAATTGAGGGGGGAAAAAAGTCATACTGAAGTAACTTCCCCATGTGTTTCGCGGAGTCCAGTCGGCACCGCGATCCTGTCCTGGGTCTGCTGTCCTGAATCTGCAGGTGTTTAACACAGGCACGCCACGCACAGGGGGCTGACAGGTTTAACAGTGATGATAATAAGGTGACTTCTTTATTTTTATGTCGGGAGGAGAGATTGATGACTATTTCTCTTTGGAAGGAAACGCTGCTCATTCTGTGCCTCAGAAACACATGGACAAGTTCAGCTTTACCGAAGTTCAGCCTCCAGACGCTAACTTTAGTTTAGTGCTAACAAGTAGCTTTCATTATGAAAGAACCACAGCGAAAAGGGAAGAAGACAGAACTGATCTGCATGGACCTTCATGTTTGGGTTCATAGCTTATCTCCTCTTGCCGGTATATGACTAGTGTGTGTGTGTGTGTGTGTGTGTGTGTGTGTGTGTGTGTGTGTGTGTGTGTTTGTGTGTTTGTGTGTATGTGCCCTTCCCGTGTGTGCGGCTGTGCGCGCCGCAGCCTTACGCGGTTACGCGCCCGACTGCATAAGTTCTTTATTTTGACCTGTTTAGCATCTTATTTCTATCTGTGTGGTACAGTATGAAGATAACATTGAATGAATGAGTAACACCCTTGGTATTTGCAAAGCCACTGCATTTTAAATACCCTCAGAGAGTATCTGTAACACATTTCCCCCAAAATTCATATGCTGTTGGAATTGGAGTTATGTTTTAGAAGTTCCTAAATTGTTAAATAAAAAGTTTTTCACTCATTTTTTGCAGTAAGTTTTTCTTCTAGTTATTATTTTCACTTGCTTCAAAGGTTTTCATACCCTTTAAAATTAACCAGAGAGCACCATAATTGACCTGAAGCTTTAAAAATTTTCTGGGGGAGGACCCCCAGACCCCCCACCAATACCACTCATGACATTTTTTCTGTCCATGTTACTAATCTTCTACACCTGTACACTCTCCCATTCAGTGTGTTTTACAGTATTGCCAAATTTGACTGTATAAACTTGTACGCTATAGTAGTATTATATTGCATCATTTTTAATAGTGGCCAATGATTTTGACCAGAAGAAAATTTTCAGTCAGATGAAAAATTTTTTGCTTTAATCCCTGTATTGTAGTCAACACTCTGACCAGATCATTATTAGTTAAGTAACATCTACTTGTGCAATGGTTCCTAAAATGTGGAAAATAAATGAACATGCATTTGTCAAAGATAACCACCCAAATGGGACTGAAACCAGATGCTAAGATGATGTTTAGTAAATCTTACTATAGCTGCTGATGAATGCTAAAAATATTAGTAGAAAGTAGAAGGTTCAGTGGCAGCAACCATAGAAAATAAGATAATTTAATAAACGTTTGGTAAATGTATGAATAAACTACAGGAATGATAGTTTATTTGTATGAAAAATAGTGTAACAATAGATATATTTACATAATTGTCTCAAGAAAATGCAGATTTTTAGCAGGTCAGTACTGTATTATCCTTTGAATACAATATAATATGAAGCAGAATCATAGAGAAGTGCCCCAGTGTCTGAACTTAGATAATAAGATACTGATTGTGTTGTGTTGATATCATGTCATTACAGGGGTGAGGTGGTCTCCAAAGCTGGACCAGAGGAGGCTGTTATTTATGCTGATATCGGTGAGTAGGAGAGCACTCTCCTCATCTCTAAAGACACTTCAACATATGATATTATATGGATGAAAAAAACACGATGCAGAAACGGCTGGAAGAATATGCATAGAGGGAAGGGCACTCCTGCCGTTTCCGCCTTGTGTCTGTAGCAGCTGCCGCTGACAGACAGTAGCGCGAACTGGCGTTTCCCACAATGCACGTCGTGACAAAATTCTGAAGATGCCCGAGTTACCTCCCGACTCTGTTTGTAAACAATGGTTTGTTTATGGTGGATGGCACTTCAAAATTGTTCACTGTGAGGGAAGAGATTCAGGTGAGTAATCACAGAAAGACTTACAGACTTGTGATACCGAGGATATGACTGAGGTTTAACAGATGTGATGAAAAATTGGTCACAAAAGTCTCCCGCACCTTTAAGTGACGGTAAAGGATGTATTTATAACACTGATCTACAGATTATTTTGGAAATAATCAACTTTAGAGATAAAATGTGCTAAATCTTACTCACTTTGATAAGATGAATAGGAAAACAAATGATAAACGTGCTGGTTGGCGACAGTTTTCAGGATATATGATAAAGTCTTATTACATATACACATAGGTTTGTGTACATTTATGTTATACATTTACACGTCTCACACTAGAGGGAATGTGAAAAGTTAATATATCTAATGTACAGACAGTGTTTTAGCTCTGAGACAAAGTTTCCTTTTGAGTCAAACTTATTCTCATTAATTCATAGAATTTCGCATTTTGACCCAATACTGTATCTTAAAAACTGCAACCAACTAACACTTTTGACTTTATTTTTTGGCAGTGGCTACTGTCACAGTACTGTGGCAAGAAATATCGGTTTGTCTATTGTCACAGAGCCAATCAAATGATCTGAATTCTGCCCTCTGAACATTCTCCCAGTAGCTGATTTATCTTCATCAAAAACCCAGGCAAATTCCTCATATGAGGGAAAACAGTCGCCACGTTTCATGTAGTTTGCCTGCATGCTGAAACTGAAAGTGTGACTAGGCACACAAACCAGCTTCTAGTAAATGGTACCCTAGCCTTTCCTGTAACTGGGTAGGCACATGGCATGTGCAGTACTTATTGCCACAGTACTGTGGCAGCAGGGTGACAGGTTACAGGTTACCAGTCACACATGATATAACGAGGGCACTGATGGGCACTGTGGTAATAGAAAAATGAGAAACTAGTCCCACAGTACTGTGGACATAGACACTTCATTATATTTTTTATAGTAGTGACACAAATTCATTGCTTTTAACATTTTTCTTGTAGACCAGTGTTACAGGTTTGTTGTAATTCTCACAGCTGCAGTATGTTGCTATACGCATTTATCTGCAGCAGCTGTAAAAAAATAAATACTGAAAAAATCCACAATTGAAAACACTCGAACTACAGCCTGACAATAGCATTACTATAGAAAGGCATGAGAAGATAACTTTGATTACATTACTCAAGTATAAGTATTAATATATCCTGTCCTGGTATATGTTGAGCGTCCATTAAACTCTGTTCTTTGCGGGTTCATCGTCTCCCTCAGACCTGCAGTACTTGGCCGACATCCGACAACAGATCCCAATCACATCTCAGCGCCGTGGCGACCTCTACACAGTGACGGCGATACAGGAGGCGTCGAGCTGAACTCAACCACCTCAACCAAACCGTGAAGGTAAAAACGATGCAACAAATCTGTGCTGTGAACACGTCGACCTCTACTGCGAAGAGCGAGACTTTGAGGAAGTGCGAGCTGAGGCTGATGGATGGCGGCATGGACCGAGCTCAGAAACATTTCAACAGTGATTGTTTTGTGCCACGTTTAGAGCTCTAATGATGAACTGATGAATAAAAACTATTTTGGTAATGTGTCCTCATCATGATGTCATTTATCAACTTGAATACTGTGACATTTTACCCATTTGACTGAAAGTTGAAGGTTTTCTGATCGATTTCATACATTTCACACAATAATGAAGACAACAAACAGTTTGGATAAAAAGATGAATACTTGTTTTAGTATTAAGTTGTACTGTTTGTTTGTATTTAGTCAAAAGGTCATTTATTCTTCTGTTTTCTACATGATAGAAGAACCTAAACAGATCTGCACTTTGAAATAAAATAAGACCAATAATGGCTTTTGGCGTCTTTATTTAAATGTTGAACACAGTAACTCTTTAAAACAGAAAAGGCAGCGTCCAGTAAACCAAAAAAAAAAAAAAAAACAGGAGGTGAAATTGTGAGGTGGGTTGGTCAACAGCGACAGTCTGTTAAGTCAGTATTCTTTAATGTGTTCAATAGAAAGTCCCATCGCTCCATAATGAACCAGCGATAACAGTTTTTTTTTTTTTTTTACACGTCCGTCTCTTTTGATGTTTGTGTCATGACCTCAGTTTCCTCTATGCAGTGGTTTCTCCTTTTGTATCCTGATGAAAACAAAAAAATCAAAAGGTTCTCAGAGGCAACAACAAAAACACAATGACAACACAGTCCTGAAAAGGAATATACTTAACATATCCATTAATGCAGTTGCAGTTCTACCTCCGTAAATGACACATCATGTACATTCCCCAAATAGCATTCTCAGGTCTGTTGTTCACTATCAGCTGTTTTGGCAGTTTTACGTGATTTGTTCAAGTTAATAATATTGTGCCATAACCTCTATGTGATGTTGATGTTTATAAAGCAGCTTCTTTTGGAGCCGTCAAAGGGTCTCAAATAGAACAGATGCTAGAGTGTTGCACAGAATACTATAACATTCTTAATATTAATACATTTCTTCCTTTTAGATATCTTTAAAGTGTGATCTTAGCCCTCAAAGACCCAAATCTACTACTGATCTAAAATGTTTAATAAAGGTTGAAGCATTAATCCTGTCAATACACTGAAATAATTCAGGTAAAATGCAGTTTTTCATTGGGATCAGATACGGTTTTATTGGACCTTCAGAGGCTCCGTAGTGAACATGCAAACACTCATCTTCTGAAATATTGAGTCACCAGTAAAAACCATGTAGTTTCATAAATAAGATTGTTTATAGACATTTGTTTTTATGTTTAATGAATAATATATTTGGCTAGAAAGGCACCTTTTAGTCAGTTTTCTCTTAAATAAATAAAAACACCTGATTTTCAGTGAGAAATGCAAAATGGAGAGGATTCTATTGTAATAATTGGCAATAAATCACTTAGGAAAGGTTAATTGTGGAGAAAAAGTCATTTGAAAGTTGCCACAAAAATAGTTCAAGGTCTTTATGGGTTAAAACAGTAAAGATACAAGGATTACTGGGTTAAAAACACACAGTGCATGAAACTGGAATTTAAAAAAGATTTTCTTTTCCTCTACTTATAATAGTTTTAAACATGTATTTTATATATCATTTAATGTTTTGTTTACTTTAATTGATTATTCTCAATACTAATCATTTTTCATTTCATTTACAGTTTTTGAGCATTATCAGCTTCAGAGATAAAATATATTTACTCTTACATACTTTGATGTGATGAACTAGTAAATGAATGACAAAAGTGCTGGTTGTCTAATGTGTTGAAGATATGTGCTAAACTTTTACTACACATACAGTAGATGTATGTACATTTATATAATACATTTATATGTCTCACACTACAGGGAATGTGAATGTGTTCTAATGTACCAACAGTGTTTTAGCGCAGAGACAAACTTTCCTTAGGACTAAAACCTATTCTGTTATTATTTCATAGAAGTTCACATTTTAACCCAATACTGTAAAAACTACAGCCAATCTGCCCTTTTGGTTTATTTTTTCTTCATCGTTGTCCCAAATTTTGGTCAAGTTTCACTACTTTTATTCTGGAAACAGTTTGCTTATAGATCAGTGTTGCCCCTCGGAATATAAATAGAAGTTAGTTGATTCATATTTTCTCTAATTTGTTGCATTCTTATTGAAAAACAGATAAATTAATCTCTCTAGGTCTCTAAACTTTTTTTCCAAAGCAAGCAGAGGAAAACCACTCTGTCATTACAGGAGAAAGATGTTATAATCCTTTACGATAATAAGCCTCAACACCTTAAATGAGGGTGTCCATTACAGTTATCATCTTGTATGTGCCTCCCTGTTTTGCTTGTATTTGATAAATTACTCTGAAGACTTCTCCAGATATTCTGTTTGAATGATAATCACATTATAAAATCCCCTGCAGGACATGTGTGTATGTTTTTGTAATCTTCCTGTATATGTAAAGCTGCGTACCTCTTTCTGTCTGACGCTGCGACTCGTATTGTTTCCTCCTCCTCTTACTTATTCTGTCCAAGTGGATCTGATAGGCGACTCCTGCTATCACCATCACACCAACAACAACACAGAGAGCAGTGCTGAAGATCCACATGCCCTCTGACGCTCGAGTCCTCACTGTGCTGACCCCAGCTCCACCTGAACAGTCAAACAGACAGTCAGCTCCTGTTGAAAACCTGGATTCACAGTTCACCAGACTCTGTACTCACTGCTTTTCGACGTCAGGGTTTCATTCATGCGTTGGTTCTGAATGGAGCAGGACACACTATAGTCTTTGGGAATCTGGACCGTGAGGTGGCTTGTGATGTTGTAGAGGACAGAGTCAGGGAGCACTGTGGACCGGGTCTTAACTGAGCCTTCTGGTGGCTGCTCAGTGTCATTGATGAGCCAGTAGACGGCAGGTTCAGGGAATCCACCACTGGACTGACACAGGAACACTGTCTCATTGCCCTGAGCTGCTTCTTCTCTCTGCACCTGAGGGAAGCTGAAACTCGCTGAAACCAAACACAGCAGTTAGTCCTGTCAAATAATCTTCAACGTGTTTCATCTGCATCTGAATGATCCGCATTTGGAAATCCCATTTTTTATTGATGAGGATCAGGAGGTAACTTGGACTGGATCACTGTGATACACATGCAAACTTTTAAAGATCAGCAAATCCAGATTATTAGTTACACTGCCAGCCTCAGTGCTCAATTCTGATTTAAAATAGAATAGAATAGAATAGAATAGAATAGAATAGAATAGAATAGAATAGAATAGAATAGGCTTTATTATTACCCCGCCCCCCAAGGCAAGGGGTATTGTTTTTGTGGTTCAGTTTGTTTGTTTGTTAACACTCTAGCAGCAAAACTGTTGGTTAAATTCATACCAAATTTGGTTTATAGATTGACAGTGACCCAGAAAAGATCTCATTACATTTTCGAAACAGTAGGTCAAAGTTCCAATTTTTTATGAATTTTTCAAATCTTTTTTTTCCCATTTACTTATAATGTGTGACATTTCAAATGTCTGTAACGGCAGAACTATTGGTTGAATTCATACCAAATTGACTTTATAGATTGCCAGTGACCTGGAATAGATGTGATTACATTTTGGGAAAAGTAGGTCAAAGTTAAAATTTTTTATGAATTTTTTTACATCTTTTTTTCCCTCCCCTTTACTTGTAATGGGCGAAATTTCACATGTCTATAAAAACAGAAATTTTGTTTCAATTTACTTAAAACTTGGCACATATATAGAGGCAATTGATTTGCTGCCATCAGTACAAGCATAGACATGATGAAATCAGGTGGATGGATGCAAAAATAAGATACAATACGTGCGAAGGGTGGGGTTTATTGTGCCTGGCACCACTTGTTGTCATTACACCAGTTTTGCAATGAAATTGCAGGTGATCTCTGCCAGCGACAGTACACTTACATCTAAGTAACAACACACTAAGATGCAGACATAGAAAAATATAAGATATAAAGTAGTGTGCAGTCAAAATATGTGCAAATTAGAGATATATTTTATGAAAGGGTAGGATTAAAGAATATAAAAGTAGTACAAAAATGTGCAAATGTAACAGTGTAAACAATGTAAGTAAACATGTAACAGTATGAACAATGTAAACAATGCAGATGTAATGTATTTACTGCTCAGATCTAATGTTTTTGTTTGGTTGATGACATTATTTTTCTTAAATGTGGACAATATGAGATTCCAGTGTGAAAAGAGACACATGCACAAAAGCAGCAGTGTTAGAAGTGTTCATATCATTTCCCCTAAAAAAAAAAAAAGAAAAAAAAGTAATCAACATGTGTAGCAGGGATAGGCTCCAGCACTGCCTTGAACATCATGAGGTCTAAGTTGTTCAAAAAATGGATGAACTAATTCATATAGTGACAATACTCCACTACAAGTTGCAAAAGGTGTGTAATCATGTCATTACATCTGAGCTTGAATATATAAGTAGAAATACTCACTGTAAAACGATCCCTGTCTGTGTTTCACTGTTAATGTTACAGTATCATATGTGGTCTTCTGTATTCATTTCACTGCTACATTCATATATATGTTGTATTTGAGTTACTTTATATTATGAGTGACTCCTCTAGTGCACAGCTGTGATGAATCTTCATTTAAAGTGACATAAAAGTCAGTGAATTCGGATCTGACTGTTCAGATTGAGATCAGCTTTTAAAAAAAGATCAGATCAGATCTGATTCAGGACCACATGTGGAAGTGACCCAGATCACAGCTCCATGTGATGTGTGCTGTTCATAGTCGTGAAATATATACATCTCCGTTGGATATAAGTGAGTAGATCTGACTTAACCCTTCAAATCTGATCACTTTAGTCATGTGACTCAGATCTATTTGTAATGTTTAATATATATAATAATATTATAGCACTGACATTTCTACTGCACAGCAAATATTGATAACACTTACATATTTTAGCTTAAAAATAAGGTTTAGAATGTACATCTTTTACTTTTACCAGCATATTTTCACTGTGTATTAGTACTTTTACTGAAGGTAATGACCTCAACACTTCTACTGGAAACTGACACTGACCACATTAAAACAATAATGTGAACAGACAAACAACAAATCAGATCTGAGCAATAAGGCTGTCAGCGTGAATTATAGTGTGACATTGTTAGAGAATACTTGACTGGTTTATCACTGATGATTATGTCATTTTTACTCTGTATAAATAGAAACAGACACTTTTGCATTTTGCAGCCTTGACTCATCGTTGTTGCACAAATACCTTTAGTTTCAGATTCATTTAGTTTTAGATTCATTTCTACAGTATTACCTTCAAACAAAGGGTAAGATTAAGTTCAGCAGTCTAGAATGGTAATTTTTACTCCCAAAAAGTTCCTTTAGGAGTAATCATATGGCCACTGATTGGAAATCACACAAATAACTGATTAGTCGACAAGTCAACGCAGTATGCATAGTTGACTTGAATTATGTTTCATTTGATAAATATGCAGAAGTTATTTTTATGGAACTGTAATGAATATGTTTAGAAAAGTCTGAAAAAGTGTCAAAAACATAAACTGCATCCTTATTCATATTCTTTTTGTTGCTGTGTTTTGTTGTTGTTTGGGCAGAGGGTGGATGTGAATAAACTATGGGTTGATTATTTGTCTTGAGACATTTGTCAAGACAAGATTTGTCTTGAAATTACACTGTATTACTATATTGTTACCTATAATTACCATGTTATTGCAGAGCTGTATGTAAAGTGCTACCTCCATACTGAACACTTATTAACCTGCACTGTAAGCTCGGACTTTGTATTTACTAAAATGCTTTAATTACAATGTACTTAAATGTCTTAAGTTTTATTACATTACTATAAAATGTTCAGTACATTCTACTAATTTGTAGACATAGTCGAAAGTACAAAAAAGTTTAAGTTGAATGGATTTAAATCACTCAGTTTTAGTCATGACCACACCTTTTTATCTGTGCATTGCATTGTGGGTAGTGGGCATGTTGTTGAAAATGTGTTCTTTTTCTGTGCAGGGGTTCAGTGGGGTTGTGGTGTTAGTGTTAATTTGGACTTAATATGTGTATGGCAATGTTTATTGGCCTTTTTGTGTTTGTTTTTGTATTTTTGTAGAGCTGCACCAAGAGTCAGAGCCATAGGCCCAACAATGGATTTACTGTTCATCTATAATTATTTTCTTTCAATGAAAATTTCTAGAACTTGCCAAATTCAAAGAGGTTTCTGTACTAACAATTTACACTGAGCTAGCTTCCTACCTGACTTCTGTTAGTGCTACAATAAATAAAGTTGAATAATTTCATAAAGCACTTTAAATTGCAAAAGACTTTAATTTAAACAAACTTGGAATTGAGTTCAATGAACTGATGATATTAAGTCTAATGATTATACAAAGTAATTGACAGTGCAACAAATTTTAAGTTAAATTAACATGGCATATAGTGTGTTGTACTTAACCCTTTCATGCATGAATTATGAGAACCTTAATCAAGATTTTTTTCCTGAGTGTTTTTATTCCTCTTTAGGCATGAAAAAACAATGCAATTGATTTTTTTTTTTTTTTTTAAATAAACCTGTTTTTTTTTTATGAAGGTAGATTTGTTTCTTTATTACGGAGCCCGGGAAGGGACATGAAGAGAAAAAAATTTATTGCGTTATAACGCAATAGTTCAAAAGTATTGCGTTATAATGCAATAGTTTTTGCGTTATAACACAAAACTTTTGCGTTATAACGCAATAATTTTTATTTTTTGCATGTCCCCTCCCGGGCTCCGTACTTTATTGCTTTAACTATAAAAAAATTTCAATGAAAAAAGTGTTTGAATGAAAAAAAAAAAAATTATGATCCAAAAAATTACATTTGAAAACTTTTTTTTCTTGATTGTAGTGATTTTTTTTTTTAAATGAAAATATTTTTTGGGGTTAAAGCAATAAAGAAACAAATCTACCTTCATAATTTTTTGTGGAGTTCCAAAAATGTCCACTCCGCTGGACACCATGTGTTTAATTTTTGAATATCAGAAAGTGATATACAAAATCAAAACATTTTTAATGCAGCTAATCTGACTTTTTTTTTTTTTTTTCTCTCGCATTTTATCATATTCCCAATTTTTATTAGCAATTGATTTATACTCAAACGTTTCACTACTGATCAGGTTTATCAAGAACAGCAAAGTTACAGCAATGGTATGAATTGCAGTGTATGGGATGGTGCATAAGCATCCAGTGTGTTGGCTGATATGGAACTAAAACAACAAAACCTATGAAAATACAGGAGAACAGCTGTAGAATAACTGTCCACTGGAGTGACCACTATGCATGAAAGGGTTAAAATAGTAATCCCATTCAAATCAAGCATTTAATTTTAATACACTCAAGTTTTCATTACTCATTACTTAAATTTTTTAAGGTAACCGGTTTACTCAAATATTTTAAGTAAACTCAACTTATCTGGTCTTACAGTGTGTATTCAGGGCTTGATCCAAACCAACACCTAAACTGTATTATATACTTTTCAGGGTCCTCAGGTGTGTGTGGCACTGACCTGCTGTCTTGAGACACACGGTGCACATCCGGACACTTTGACCGTCCGACAACACCACAGATAGACTATAGTTCGTGTTGTCCTTTTTGGGGTCAACTTTGGGCAGCTCCAGAGAGAAGTTCCCAGTGATCAGAGCGTCAGGTGAGATGGTGGCGCTGTTGAGGCTCCACATGACCACATCTCCATCCTCTTCCCACTTTGCTCTGAGCACCAGTTTCTGGTCCTTCCTCCACTCCACTGATGCATTTTGAGAGATGTTCACTGGTTCAGGGTGAAAGCAGGGCAGCAGCACAGGACGACCCACGACACCCAGGACGCACTCCTCCTCTGTGGACACAAACCCAGCAGCTCAACAGCAAACCATCAGTGAGTTTTACTGTGTGTGTGTGTGTGTGTGTGTGTGTATATATATATATATATATATGTGTGTGTGTGTGTGTGTGTGTGTGTGTGTGTGTGTGTGTGTGTGTGTGTGAGCGGAGGTATCTTATGTTTATGTTTATGTTTATGCATTTGGCAGACGCTTTTTTCCAAAGTGACTTACAGGGGAAAACCAATCAAATCACTCAATCAATCAAATTTTATTTATATAGCGCCAGATCACAAAAAAGTTATCTCATGACACTTTATATATAGAGTTGGTCAAAACCAGACTCTAAGCCAATTTACAGAAACCCAACAGAATCTTACCCAGAGAAGCGCAGAAGGTGAGGAAGCAGAGCAGGAGCCCGGTGCGCCACAGTGCCACGGGCATGGCCCACTGGATACGCATTACGCACAGACAATTCAAAGAGATTTCAATTTTAATCGTGAAAACAAAGGTAGATCCATGTCTAACCTATACGCCCATAGATAAATAACCAACTTTACTTCCTCCTTTGCTCACTCGCTTACTCACATTGCAGGAATTCATTGTCAGTCATGTTGCGGCTTGTTGTGCCATACCTGTTCTCCCGTGGGTCCTTTGTGGTTTATGAAGAGACGGATCTCGACTTAAAAATATGTCCCCAGAGGAATCACCTGAGCACAGGAGGGTTCACAGGTTCCATCGGGGAGGCACCAGGGAGACATCCGCCCGACCAGTCCGACTTCTTTTTCCATAAAGGCCGAGCTCCACGCACCTCCACGCCCACAACAAACCGCGATGCAAGCGGTGTGACGGGACATCAACGCCTTTCTGTGATCTAATGCAGCCTGGCATCCACCCAAGGGGTTTCTCGGTGCACAATGACAGGAGTGTAAAGGGATTTTTGTTGGACTGAACAGTATGATGTGACATTAAAAGCAAAAGAGAAAGAATTCCAACCTTTGAACTAATGGTTCATACTGTTTTAGTGCGTACTGTTCTCAGACTGTGTATCTCATAACCTGGTTCAGTTCTGTCTTTAATATTAAACTGAAAAGACTGTGTTAAAAGACTTTGTCAGATCAATCACATTCAATACCATATAGTCAGCCATTTTACCAATGTGTCATTACTGTTGCAAACCCATACAGTGCACAAAACCTGGGTTTAAAGGTCATCTAGAGGTTGAAATGTCAGCATAGTTTTGAAGTATTTGCGTATTAAAAAGGTTTTGAGCAGCTTTATCTACACTGTTGCCCATAACATTTGAATATTTTTGTTTTCAGACACATTCCTCTTTTATTCCTTATTCATACACATCAATATCACCTTTGACCTGGGGCAGTGATTCCATACTGAGTTTCAGTTACACTACAGAGAACAAAAATCAAAAATAAATCATATTGTCACAATCTTTTCATGAGAAAAATAGAAACATTTTATTCCAACTTTATGGGCAACAGTGTATTATGTGAAAATATATTCACTAAACTGTTTTAATCAACAATATCTATAGAATCAAGTGGAAGGATTTTATCAATCCAGGCCTATTAATACATTTGTTCCAGACTGAAGTGATTTTCTTTAGTTCCATATTTTCCTTGTTATACTGTTGCATTTTATGAACCACAATTTCTTTAAGTATTTGTATTTATTTAGTTAGTTACAGGACAGTGTGTTTTGGCATTAGTTGCAAAGAACAGGATGCGTGTACCAGATTTAGCAGAGAAGCCGATTTCCATCTGTTGTCCTGGACAAGTGGGACAGTAGTGAATCTGACTGAAATAATAAATATGGAATTTGTATTTACTCCATCTTAAATTTTTTAGGAACAAAAACCCTAATTGTAAATTTGCAAATTTATGTGCTTTAAAATCCCAGTTACCACACTGTATGAACCCACAGTTTTATTAAATCATTGCTGCTCACCATAATGTACTTGTAAGAATATTTTAAGAATTACATTGCTTTCTGTTGTGACTCAAATTAATCTTTTTCAAGTTTATGTTCTCAGATGCTTATTCAATTATTCGAAGTGTTCATTAAATCATTATGAAAAACATGAATGCAGACAGACTGATCAGGTCATACCAACCCAAATGCGGGACATTGTACATGTTTCCAACACTGAGAGGTAGACTTACAGTTTCTTTCAAAATTACCAAATACTTCATACTTTACTACTTTGATTTAATGTTTAAAAATGTTCAAAATGAAGAAATATGCCCCTCATCTGATCATTGTAGTGGAACACAGTGTTTCATGGCTTACATTCATTTTACACTGAAATAACTTGAAAATAACAGAAATTATCATGTGAAAGTGTACAGATTTCTGGGTGGGACTGAGTCTCTAATATTAAGATCACAACAATGAATCTGTACATGTTAACTAAAAGCAGTAAGCATAAATGGAAGCTAATATTGTTATGGTTTTGTGGGGAAAAAAGTAAAAATGCAGAAACTGAGGAAAAACATGAACTTAATAATTAATAATTATTGTTTCAGTCTTGCTTCAGCCCAGCCTTTCCATTCATGTATCCTTCCTTATATTCCCAGGATAGTATAGCCTAATGGATGGAAACACAATGTACTGCAGATTTTCTTTTGCTGATTTTCTGAAATTTCAGATAAAATATGTTATACTTTTGGGTGGAAACTAGGCTTTAATCTGCTTGAACTCCTGTATTACCTTCAAAATCAAAATATGACATATTTTTCCCACTGTGGAAGGATAGTTTAACATAGTTTCTTAATATGAGTAAAGACTGACAGAAGAATGATAAAATGGCCACCGGGGGGCAGACTTGAGGTCAGGTGAAACCGGAAATTTCAAAATCCGTGTCAATATTTCTACATTTTCGTTCCATTATATTTGTTAGAAAAAAAAATTCTCTATCTCTAATATAAAAACCTAGCATTTTCTTGGTATTTTTTCAGTAAATTAGATTTATTTCAAGTTAAATTACACAGCGGAAGTTACGAAATAGAGCTGTATTTGGGTTATAGCTTCTCAATTTTTTGCTTGGCAGGCTTCATTTCATTTCTTAAAGCGAAGTAAAAATCTTGTTTTAAAAAAATAAATGATGTGTAAATACAATATTTACACAGTATAAACTCTATATTTTAACTATGTAACCGTAAGTAGGTAGTAGTGACTGTCTGTTTGTAACTTAATTCACAGTCTGGGGTGAACTATCGCCTGACAGACACAGGAAGGGTCATAAATTGACGCCGAAAAAGCCCAAAATAGGAAAACACGTGGACAATCTCAAGAGAAACACATTTACAATCACCACACATATCGGGATAATAGCGTCGGTTGTATTCGTCATGAAGAATTACAACTTAGTTTATTAACTGCTCTTACAGTCCAGTTGATGGCAGATGAAGAAGAACCAGAGCTGATCTCAGACTGTGTGGAACAGTCTATGGTCCTGGACTGTGACCTGCAGATCTGTCCCCTCTGAACTAAACACTGTGACTTCATGTGGTCTGGATGTGAGGTTGTCCTGCAGGTTTAACTCCGACAGGGGAACTTCCTGCAGACAAATGATAGCACTGACGAGGATTTATTCTCAGCTGCTCCTCCTGCAGCGACCCTGCGCACGGATCTGGCAGACCACCACCAGGTCCACCATCTGCAGACCCACACCCCTCCACACACCTGTCCATGCAGCTGCAGCTTCAAACACCCTCCGAATCACAGGAGCTCCTATCCTGCAGTCCAGAGCATTTGGCCTCTCTGCCTGCAGTTTTAAATACACTGATGACTTCAGCCATGGAGGATTTACAGACGAGGATGAGGAAGATGAAGATTTTATTGAAGACAGTGAGGTGGAGGAGCTGTTCCTGGAACAGGTTCCCAAAGGGATCGGAGAGGGACAGCACAGGATCTTCATCGTCCACCCAGATGTGAAATGGGGGAGCAGGAAACAGTACCTGACCACAGGTAACACAGCAGCCATGAACATGTTAGAGAGAGAGAGAGAGAGAGAGAGAGTGTGTGTGTGTGTGTGTGTGTGTGTGTGTGTTTATTTCTGTGTCTCCACTGTTCATTGTGCAGCTGAGCTGATGATGGCCGAGGCCGTGGGGCTGGTGAACACCTTAGACAACTGGACAGTCGTGGATAAGATCATCCTGTCCACCAAGACACCAGAGAAGAAGAGGATTTTTGGCAAAGGGAACTTCCAGTCTCTTACAGGTCTGTCAATCTATTTATATTTATTTTTGCATAATACAAATAATTAAGTTCAGCTGAAACTGGCTTATTGTGGAATTGACAAAAAATGAATTTGTACAAGATAAAGGTAATAATAAAACTGACTTTTGACCAAAAGCAAGACTTTTGACTTGTGACCAAAGGTGTTGGAATTTTCCTTTTCCCACAATATAGTTCTCTCCCGTATGTATTATTCTTCTTTTTTCCCCAAATGTTTTATATGCATTAAAAAAATCTAAAATAAAAATAAAACTCATTCTTTTTCCTCTGCAGAGAAAATCAGACAAACAGCAGGAATCACTGCGGTGTTTGTCAATGTCGAGCGTCTCTCTCCGTTGTCGGAGGTGAGTTTATTTCTGTTAATCACTTCCTAATTGTGTATAAACAGGTTTGATGTGATCGTGTTATTTATTTGCTCGTCCGCACAGAGGGAGTTTGAAGAAGCCTGGGGGTTGAAAGTCTTTGACAGGTACTCGGTGGTCCTCCACATCTTCCGGTGTAACGCCAGAACCAAGGAGGCAAAGCTACAGATCTCTTTAGCAGAAATCCCTCTGTTGAGGTACATTTGTTTAGATTTTCATCAGTGACATTTTTCCATTTGGAGCCCTGTTTAAAAATGTATTCTGTGTTATGTCAGATCTTGTCTGAGGAATGAAATTGCAAATTTGGATCAGCAAGGTGGAGGAACAAGATACATCGGTGGTTCAGGTAACACCCCTATGCCTATGTATGTGACCACAGAGTCTGCCTGAATGTTAGTTATTGCACACACAAACTCATACCTTATCACCAAGAGAAATGACTATATAAGATATGAAAAAAACATAGCAAGGTATGACCTCAAAATATTTATTTATAACCCCTGAAAACACAGCAAACTGTATATTGAAATAGTAAATATTTAACTGCATATATAAGTAATATTTTAATAAGTAATAATCAACTGCACAAACTGCATATATTTTTGTTGTAAAGTTATCTCTGTTCTGATATTTCTTACCACCTCAGACTAGTTTTTGTGATTATGGCTTGATACGATATTAAAGCTGCCAGTGTTAGCTGCTTTCTCACTGATGAGTTGTTTTCACTATTTTTTTTTTTTTTCACATACGTTTTTATTGAAATTTTATATAGACATAGTCACCAAAAACAACAAAAAATGAACAAACAAACCTTGCTTGGATACACTACAGGGTGTCCCATAAGTCTCCATACATAGGAAAAATAAACGTTTCTTGACATAAACCATTTTTATTTATATAATGTGCTCTATATGACTGCCATTTTGTCGGGAACAAATTGATCCAAAACACTTCCTGTTTTTCTGAACTTGACGATAAGTTTTGCCACAGTGTCGTGTGTGATACTCGTCCCATGTTTTCTGTTAAATGCGCTTGCAACCGTACGACTGCTTGCTGAACCGGCCATCAGGATGATTTCAATTCGTTGCTCTTTATTCAAATGCATTCTTTGGGTTATCTGAAATATAAAGAAATACATGTTAGAACCATATATATATGGAATGTATTATGTCTCCTATGTATGGAGACTTATGGGACACCCTGTACATGACACTGCATTCACATTATTCAGTCCTTCCACCATTCCAGGTTCTGTAATCAGTTAATTTTTTTGTCCATTTGTGCTTCTTCTTGTCGCAGTTTGTGAACTATTTTTTCCATTGTATATATTCCTTCAATAATTGTGATCCATCGGTCCTTTGTTGGTGGTTCTGTCTTTCCCCAGTTCCTTATAATAGCTTTTTTGCAGGCCACTACAAGTACCTTAAGCTCCTGAGACCCAGGAAATGTCAGCAAAGTACAAACTCTTTTTGTTTTTTATTAAGTGCCTATATTGGAAACATCATGATGCAACAGTTTTTTCAGATGCAGCTTTTAAAATTTTTATGGAATGTCCTTTGTGGTGGACAGTTTTCCTTTCTTTTTTTTTGTATAAAGTTGTGAAACTCTTGTCCACAAATGTGGACAGAAAACCCATAGCTGAGTCTTAGGAGGTTAACCAAGTATATGTTGTTTCCCACTACATTTCCATCAGACAAGTTACACAAATACAGTACATCGCAGCACATTGGAATCTCATACCCCATTATTTGTTGTAACATTCCACACACCGTCTCCCAAAACACAGTTATTTTATCACATTTCCAAAAGACGTGTGTGATCTACATCAAATTATCCTCATTCCCTCCAACATTTCTGCTGTCTGTTTAACTCCTTACTTTTCTTCTGAGGTGTAATAAAGAAACGCACCAGATTTTTCTAGGAGAATGTTTTCACTGTTTCACAATATTTCACTTACTCATAAGTCTGCCGTGGGTCATGTGGTTTTAGGTGATGAAATGCATCTTTTGTGGTGTTACCTTTAGTTGTAACGTTTCTACTGCATAATGTGCAAAAGACTGTAATCTATTGAGTACCTCCCCGTGGAAATTGAAAAACCAAACTATACACATTGGTTTTAGGAATTAAATCTTTGCCACAGGCTTTATTTTCTACTGTTGATCAACTTATCTGTTGTCACTGAGTAAAGTCTGAGTGTGTGAAAGTGGTGAAAATGGCCACAGTGACAATGAGATGTAGAGTTCAAAGCACATGTAGAAGGTAACTTGTGTTGTCATTTCTTCTATCTCTGTAGCTAATTCAACTATAATCCTATATCCTGTAAATCCTAGAAACTATCAAAAAATGAACTTACTGACTGGAGTAATGCCGTAATATGGCAAAATAATACAAGATTTTTTAAAAAACCAAGAAGTAAAATAATGTTCAGATTTAATTCAACTGTCCAGTATGAAACGTTGGGCTTGTTGACTGTTTCCCCAGGTGAAACACTGCTGGAGGTCCAGCAGAGACTGCTAAAGGAGCGGGAAATGAAGATTCGCTCAGCGCTGGAGAAACTGAGGAAAAAGAGACACCTACGACGATCTCAGCGGAAACACAAAGAGTTCCCCATAGTCTCAGTTTTAGGATATACAAACTGTGGTAAGAGGCGTCTTTTGGGTGTTGTTTGATATTTGTGGCTTAGGTTTTGTGACAGTGATCATACTCCTCATCTTTGTAGGAAAAACAACTCTGATCAAAGCACTTACTGGTGACAGTGGTCTTCAGCCCAGAAACCAGCTTTTTGCCACCCTGGATGTTACTATGCATGCCGGCCAGCTGCCCAGTCACATGACAGTCCTGTACGTGGACACCATCGGCTTCCTGTCCCAACTGCCCCACCAGCTCATCGACTCCTTCTCCGCCACTCTGGAGGACATCAAACACTCTGTATGTACCTGAAGCTGATATGAGAACCACTTTTAATCTAACACTGAACCTTGTCTGTTCTAATGTTACTGCTTGTTTTTGTGCAGGACCTGTTGATTCATGTCCGAGACATCAGTCATCCAGAGACGGTGAATCAGAAAGTGAATGTACAGAACATCCTGAAGAACCTCCAAATCCCTGACAGACTGATGAACTCCATGATAGAAGTCCACAATAAAATCGACCTTATTGATAAGTAAGAGCAAACCTCCAATGGCACAAACAGTACAAAAACATAGATGTAATGGTTTCAGACTGGGTTGCATCAACAACGATTAACTTAATCCAGGACTAGTCCTAATCAGAGTTTCACTAAACTAGTCTTAAAATGAATAAATCTAGATGTACATGCAAAGCTTTGTTGCGCTGGATCTGATTGCAGAGGCTCTAATACAAACAGAACCACTCACAGTAACTTCACCAAATATGTTTTATCCAATTTGAAGATTTTCTGACATTTTTGGAAGCTTCATGGTTGTTTAAAGACACAATAACAATTGACTTTGGGTATGAAATATCTCGACCCTCTGAAAATGTGTTGAACAAAAGCTGAAAATTAAAATTGGGCTAACTGAACCAACAGATGGAATTAACACTGCCACCCAAAAACAAAGTCACACTCACAATATTTTGTTGGACCACCTTTAACTTTAAACATAACACACATTTGCCCAGTGCATATGCAATGTCACAGAGAATATCACATTTATTCTTGTCCATAGTTGCATTCATTTTTTGCCAAGGGTCTGACCGCTGTGTAAAGTGTTCTTTATACCAAAGATTCTCAGTGAGGTTCAGGTCTGGAGTCTGTGTTGTCAGATCCATGTTTGAAAATGATCTGTCATTCTCTGTGAACCACTCTTTCATAATTTGATCCTGATGAATCCTCTCATTGTCATCTTGGAGTATGTCTGTGTCATCAGAGAAGAAAAAATCCACTGAAGTTCAGACCTTGTCATTCAGTTTGTTCGGGTTCAGCTGACCTCATATTTTGGACACATGAGGTTGTTGAACCTAGACCTGACCAACTCCAGGTCATGACACTGCCCCCGGAGACTTGTGCTGTAGACACAAGTCATGATGGGTAATCACTTCATCTGCCTGTTTTCTCACCCTGATGAGTGATCACTCTGGACTCATCAGACCACATACCCTTTTTTCGTTTGGAGTGTTTTTTTTTTTGTTTTTTTTTTTTATAAATCTACATAGCTTTTTAGTTTCAATCCCTTGACATCCCTTACCTTTTCACTTAAATCCAGATGGTGACTTTTTTTCATGACTAGGTGGTGTATATTGAAATGAAATGTGCAATAAGATTATCCTTTATTAGTCTCACTATGGGAATTTGCAAAAGGCACTGCTGTGATTTGAACCCAGGATCTCCTGTTTACTAGACAGCTGCTTTAACCAACTAAGCCACAGCACCATAGGAACTCATTCATAAGGTATGATATTCCTTCATAATACCAGGTCAGTGCATGAAGATTAGTTACAATCAAATACAAATTAAAATAAAATAAATACAGATTGTTATGACTAAGGGGAGAAACATTTAACTTTTAGATTCTTTATATTCCTTAACAAATCATCACATAATTGGCTTGTCTATTGGTTTTTCTATTGATAATAATTCACTGGAAAAGCTCTAATGTATACTAATTTAAGACAAACCTGTGGGCTGGAGTAATGGAGGGACATGATCAAATAATACAATATTTAAACACACACACACACACACACACACACAGAAAATAGAGATTGTCTGGCAGAAGTTGGGACACACAGTAGTTGTCAGTGAATCCAATCCTCCCATTCAGCTTTCTTGTTGAACCGGATTCTTTGCATAATCTCAGCAGCATCATGAAACTCAACAGGGCTGAGACTGTCCTTGAGCTTCACTGAGGAACGAGATTATTTTGCTTACTTCATCTCACAAGACCAACTGTCTCAAGACTTCAAACTTTCTCACGCATTAATCTTATTGTAAAATGAAGTTTAAGGTTTTGGTGCAATGGATTTAACTTTAACCTTGGTTTAGAATAAACAAACTTAGAGGGAGACTTAAAAATATCTTTCTTACTTTTAAAATAGTTTAACATAATTTGAAAATACTTAAATGCTTGTCGGGGAAAGACTCCATTATTAAGGCAAACTACATACATTATGTGTTTAATGAAGTTCCTATAGGATAACTTAATACACATAACCTCTACAGTAAACACACTGGTACTTAAAATGTAATACTTAATTGATTTACAACAATGAAAGTATTAAAATAACATAGTTCTGGATAAAACAATAATGTCTCAGGATTCATAGATATTCTTTCAATATCAAACATTTTATCGTGTTGAAGAAAAAACATTACAAGTAAATGCTTCAGTGGGTCAAAATTATAAATAACTGCCTAATGTAATGATGTAGATGTGTATGACTGGAATGAATAAGAACAAAAAAGGCATTATTTACTTACATGGACAATGCCAATGTGCTTTGACCTCAAAGAGTTTTTATCAAGACTTATTTTTACTTACTTTATTTTATGAAGAGACACACGCTTGGTATAAACCTTGATGCATCATATGACGCTGGTCATTGGTGTTGACAGAAAATAGATCACACAAAAATTGCCACAGGTAATTTTTGGACTGTCAAAATTACAGGAATGTGTCAAAGAAAGCAGGAAAGTAGGTATTAAAAAATAAAAGAAAGAAAAATAATTAAAAGCAGAAAAACAAAAAAAAAAAAAATATGACCAGAAAAGTTGTATTATTGTGTTGTTGTTTACATGTATAATGTGCTCTGTGAATTAAATTAAGTGAAGACTCTTCTGTGTCCCCTCAGCTATCAGTGTGTAGAGCCTGATGCTTTCCCCATATCTGCCTTGGAAGAACGTGGCCTTGCTGAGCTGAAGAATAAAGTGGAAAAGGAGATCGTAGCCTCGACAGGAAAACACATTTTAGATCTCAAAGTTGACCTCAGTACTCCACAGTTAAGGTGAAGACAACTGTTGCTTGTATTGTCACAGCTTGTGTTTATGTATTTATATGTAGTTCATTCATTCATTCATTCTTTCATTTACAGTTGGTTGTACAAGGAGGCCACAGTTCAGGACGTGAATGTGATTGCAGATGAAGGTTCAGCCATCGTCAGGGTCATCATCAGCACTGCAGCTTATGGACGCTACAAGAAACTGTTCACATGCAGATAAATAGTAAAGCATGGAAGAGAGAAAGCTTTACCCTGGAAAAATATACCAGATAAGCATGGATAAATGTTCTTCCAAACAACCAAAGAATCATGTTTATGGAGTTGTATTATATATTAGATTAGATTACAAATGTACAATACTTTCAATGAAAAACACTTGAACTGAATGTAAAAAACAGAATTGTTCAAAACAATTTATTTAATGTAAAACTCACTGTAGATAAAAGTACATTAAAAGTAGAAATGAGGTAGCAGTTTTCAGCTCAGATTTGGTTGAATAAATCTTCATGACTAACACGTCTGTTTTTATCAGATGTTATTCTTCCGAATCAGTTTTTGGTTCAGTGCGATCACCAGTGGACAGAGTGGAATCGGCCCCACGAAGTCTCCAGCGATGATGTTGAGGCTCTTGGGGTCCGACCCCGGGACCTGCTCCTCCACCCACCTCTTCAAACACTCCCAGTTACTGAACGTTAGCGTCCTCAGGGATTGCTTGTAGTTCTTGGTGATGTAAGTCCTATCAGCTGTCAGGTTCAAGCCAGAGATGAAAAAGCCGTCTGGAAAACAAACACAGTCTAATAAGAACAAATAAATGCTACAGATAGAGTTTATAGAGTCAAGTATCTGACCTGGACGGCCGAGCCCCTTCTTCCAGTCCAGGTAGCTGATGACTTCTTGTGCTGTATTCTGATTGGCCCACCAATAGGGAATGTTTGGCCAAAGCTCTGGATGCCTGGCTGCAGCCTGGGAGTCGTAGGACAGGACGACCTGGTAACCAGACGCCCACAAGCTCCGCAAGGTCAGGACTGCTTCCTGTGTGGGGCAGGTTAGACTTTACAAGGCACTGTGGTGCTTTTGAATAGGTAAGCAGATCTGTGTGAGACAAAAACAAACCTTTCTGGGGCAGAGTTTGGAGCCAAACAGCTTCTTCAGGGAATAAATGAAAGCTTCATGGAGTTTGTCGTCGATTCCCTCAAAGTGACTGCAAGCGAGGATAATGATCTCCTTTGGGTGAGACTTCAGCCAGGATGCGACAGACATCAGCGTTTCCTGTGAGGAATTAAAAAGGATGAGTGAGTCTCATAAAAGCCCAAAGAGAAGCATTTTATAGAAGCTACTACTCACCAGGACAGTTAAGTGTGTGTATATGACATGGGTGAAGTACAGGTCGCTGCTTCGGTCGTTTTGTTTGTGTGCAATGCGGAGGTCAAAGAAACGAATGCCCATTGACAGTTGCTCCTCAATAGTTTTGTCCTAAAGGGAGGGAAAATTATGTAGAATTACATGTATTACTGTGTTATGATATTTTATATATACTGCACTGAGTACTACAAACTGTATAAATTATCCAAATATTATTGAAAGCACAATATGACCAAGTCTGATATCCAAATTTTACAACAAGATCATTGTAAATGAAGCATTGTGGTGCTACAGAGATCTCCAAAACTATAAATCATATTCTCCAGTCATAGGACAACAGGTTTTTATGGTACAGACTCCAACAAAAATAACCATTTCCACTTATAGGATATACAGTATATGAGGTATGAGATGGGGGTTTTATGTTGTTTTTTGCATCACCTCTCCTCTACTGTAAACAGATGTTACCTCTGAAATATGTTATTTTGTAAGAAAAAAAAGATTTCATCTCTTTCACAAACCTTCAGTTGTCCTGTGGTGCTGGTTATTAAGGTTTCATAATAATCTCATAGGTAAATAATTAACATTTAAAACATAATGTTACATGTTTCATAAATTTTAAGAATTATTAACATTTTATGAACAGATGTACAATATGTCATACATTTTGGCAGTTAGAAGATGGGTTAAAGATTTAGAGGTATGAGATTTTGTTTTATTTGTATATTTGGGAATGGGTTATGGTTACTATTTATTTCCTGGTAGCTGTTGTATATAAATTATTTGTCTCAGACACTAGTGTCAAAACTTCTGTGAGAGTGCAACCATAGTTTTTTTTGTTGTTGTTGTTAAACCTGTCTTTGTTTTTGTTTGTTGGTTAATGCCACAGATTTGCTTTTGTACACAGTAACTGGTAAACGTCTGAAAACTACAGATTGCTCCTTGAGATTCATAGAGGAAGGTGTTGGAGTGTAAGATTAAAGCTTCATTTATTAGGGTCTGTCAATATTTATAATGTAAGAAATTAAGTGACTATGTGAAGTTTGTTGCTTATAGTGTCCCGAGTTTTGTTTTGTTATTTTAAAGAGCAAATTGTGAAAAAAGAGCAAATTCTGCAAGGTTTAATGTTTTGATTTATTTCAATGGCAGCATCATTTAACTTTTAAATCCACCAAATAATCCCCTCTCAGACCCACTGGTGTTGTCATACATTCTTTAACATTTATCAACCTACATTATTATCAGCTCACATTGTCCGTGTGAGTAGTTTATCTGAGTACCATGCATACCTGAGTTGTAGCCCATTTAAAAATCAGTGGCCTTGTGAAGCAGTAGAAAAGTCCATCGAGGAGCCTTAAAGAGTCTGACTCAGATCTGACCAGTGGAGAGTTTATGTCCAGACAGTAACTCATGGCATCATGGCTTCCTGGATGAACAAAGTAAACAAGTATTTACAGCTTTTATTATCCTCATACCAAACCCGAACTGCTAGTTATGTTTATGTAGTTAAATAAATGCATTTCTTTTTCCTGGTAGGCTGGTCTTGTTTTCAGGACTTGTGTTTTTGCCCCTGTTATTTCTGTTGTAATAAATACACTAAAATTAGGACATCATTTCTACAGAGATTTCTCATACTATATAACATAATGGATTAAAACACCAGTTACCATTTCAGTCTCAATAAAGTGGCCAGATGAAAGAGAAAATAAAAAAATGATGAGAAAGACGAGGCTCATTCATGAACATTCTTAAACACATGAGAAAAAATAAAAACTGTTTAGACTTTTACTAGTTAGTATCTGAATATAGATTTGTGTGTGAATGTTCTTATAGTATCATACAAGAGTAAAAGTCTACATCTGCATAATCCTTATAAGAATATTAAGTGTACCAGGTATGGCCAGGTCGGTCAGAGGAATGTCCCACAGCTCCGCCGGTAAAGCGGACATCCAGTCCTGGCACCTCTGATCCATCTCGGACAGTCAGTCAGGGACTCACCAGAACCAGGTCTGAAGTGAACCTACGGGGCTCAGGAGGACCTTTATTGGTCTGCACATCACAGGATTGACCCCCTTCCTTACTCTAGTTCCTTGATCAAACAAAAGAGGAGGAGGAGGGGAATGAAATTTAGGATTTCCGTGTTGATGTGGTCGTGTGAAGAGACGCCGACGCGGCACTTTAACCATTCAGCGAGTGAAGGAAAAAAAAAAAAGTAGATTTAAATTTAAAAGGGCCTTGGTCTAAGTACGTACACCTACCTCTAACAAACTGAAAACCTTAAAATAAAAAAAAAACCTAGGTCTATAAATAAACATCAGCTGTTGTTTCAATGACGCTCAGAAGGGGGCGGGACCGACCATGAACCCGGAAGTGGAACATAAAAATTCTTAAACAAAGCAGATCTTCTGGGAGAAAATTCCCGTAAAATGTATGAATTGTGCATTTATGTCATGTCATTGTGATGCAAATATTAAAAACATTCATGAAGCATGTAGCAAACTTTATGAAAAATGCATATTTTTTCTTTTCATCTTAGATTTTGCAACATAGTATAATGAAGATACAGTACTAAGGTTACATGGTTTCTGTATAAAAAGTAAAAAAAAAAACAAACAAAAAAAAAAAAACAACTAATTAATAAGAGACCAGAGTACTTGCACCAGTACGTCATTAAATATGCATTATAAATACTGAAGCTGGATGGGCTGCAGGACCACTCAGTCAAAAAATCTAACTTACAATAGATACTTCATAAATTAATGCAAATGTAATGAAAAAGGTTCATCTTGCCTTTGTCCACAACACTGGAAACCAGCTGGCACTGGCAGCTCCAGTTACTCTGTTTAATTTTTAGTGTGGACTTAAATTACAGAGAGGATCTTTACATTAACACAACAATCAAGCAGAAATGTTAAATTTTATTTACATGTTGCATGTAAAAGTAATTCATGTATAAACAGTTTTCAAATGCAAAATTTAGGAAAAGATTACAAGAACCTTTGAAAAAAATCTAACTTGATTGGCCTTGATGGCATGCACACTCCTTCAGATGAATGTAGTAATAATTTAAGTAAGGAATTCATCATTGTCTAATTTTCCTTCCTTTGCATACAGCTTTATAAGCTAAAATCTAGGAGCAATGATTATCACATGAGTAAAGACATTTTTTTTAGACCATTTTCCTGTATATCTTTTAAAAAGTGACAAGGAAAACCAATACTGTTCAAAAACTGTTTAAAATCAGATTTTCTCTGAAAGACTGTTTTGCGGACAGTGACCAACAAATAAAAAGCACAGGCTTGACCTTTGACTGTTAATGAAGTGAGATTATTTGATTAAAAATGCTGTTTTTTATTGGAAAAGCTTATCTCCACAGGCACAGCGGTGCAGGACTATTTTTAAATCAAGGCTTAACTTGTTGGCTAACTTCAGTAATAAGTACAACAGTCAAAGTTGGGTTCATGCAATTCACTTTTTTCATGCATTCTGCATAAGACTGATCTCTTTCTCTGTTGGTGGGACATTCTCTAGCGATAAATGCACATTGTATAGAATAAACTTAAGCTATTTCATATACTTGCTGTCCACATTGCATACTTATAAAAGTTTAAGTTACTATCATATGTGCTCATAACTACCATTATTTGTGCTTACTTATCTAAAATGCCTACGTTAAGGTGATGGTAGTATCATTATTGCTTTGGTCACTGTAACAGAAAACGGGCCACTTTGCTGACTTGTGAAAACTGATACAGTACATTGCATAACTAGTGAACTAAATGTAAACAAGTGCACATCAAAATACCATCATTTTGTGTTTAAGCAGCTTTAAGACTGAAATATACATTTCACTGCCTGGTGCATATACAGTATATTAAAATGAATAATTCAAGTACTTGAATATTTTCTGCTACTCTCAACAACACAAGCTCATGTGGTTTTCATGCTGTAATTCACATTTTTTGTAGAGCAATGCATATTGATGAAAATCATGACCATTTCAGTAACTTCTCATTCAGCGTGACAACAGTCGGTACAAACCGGCTCTCTGTGACAAAGTCCCCAGCAATGATATTGAGAGAGCCCACTTTGGATCCGGGAGTCTGCTCCTTAACCCAGCTGAGCAGTGTCGGGTACGTGGACATCACCAAGTCCTTCAGAGACTCTGTCGGGTGTGTGCAGATGTATTTGAGGTCCTCTGTCAGGTTGATTCCTGTGACAAATAAACCCCCTGATAGTAGACAAAAAAAGACACAACAGCTCAGTGATGTGTGAACCATCTATTTCATCCTTCACAATAAATGAGAACATTACCTGGTCTTCCATGCTGCTTCCTGTGTTCAAACTCCTCAATGAGAGACTCTGCTTTACACTTGTTGGCCCACCAGTAAGGAATATGTGGCCACAGGTCATTATGATTGCTGGAAATGTTGTGTTCATAGGACACAATCACTTGGTAGCCTAAAGCCCACAGGTTTCGAAGAGTTAACAGCTCCTGGAGTCAAAGCATTAATGGATAATTTTGTGGATTAATACACATGTTTATACACAGTTTTTACAGCAGTAGGTGTGAATGTTTAAAAATAACAATCTCTGTTCATAGTGTAGCGTTGTTACAAACTGATGTTTATGTAGAAGATCATGACACAACTTCACCTACGGAACCTCCAAGGTTAATGGAGTGGGAAAACCTTAAATGAGGTCCACATCTCCAGTAGCATCTGAAGCATAATAGAACTACTTTACTTGAATTTGACCAACACGTTTTATCTTATGGCCTTCATCTTCATCATCTGGCATCAGTTAAGTTTATATAAAGTTGTTCTAGTATAGTACAGATGCTGTTGGTGGTTTTGAACTATTTTAACAAATATTTATAAAAACAGTACAGGTGTGACAAATAGGCATAATAACACATAAAACACATGCAGCATTGGGAAGGTTAGCTTTGAAATGTAATAGTTCATTATTAGTTACCTGTTACCTGTAACAAGTAATATAAGTATCTAAACGACTTCATCAAATGTAAGAACACTATATAAATACATTATTATACAACTAACCTATTTTAGTGAATTTTTTTTTAAGAAATGTGTTAAACTGAACAATAAAGCTGAAAAGTCTTAAAAACATCAATTTAAATCAGGTTTTGGAGCTATTCATCGTTGTTTTAAAGCAAAATGAACATTTATTCATTATCTGGTCACACATTTTCCATGATAATTATTTTAATTTGATCTGAATTTTTATGATCACCATATTAGTTACCTCTGTTAATTTCACTACGGTTAATGCTTTTGAAGGCACTGGGCACAAAGGTAAAGTTACACACAAAGGCAGGTAGACCCAGGACCAGGAGAAAGGGCACGTACATTTATTTTCCCCAGGGCAGCAGCGGGAGCAACCGCTATACATGGTACTTTATCTGTTTGTTTGGTTGCTGTTCAGTAAAATTAACCTCATATAATGACATATTGGGCTGGAAAATGGACTTATTTCCCTGTGCAAAATTCAGTCCTCAGGCACTTTGGTGGATGTTTGAGTTTAAGTTCATTCACACATTCATACAACTGAGTTTATGAACAAATAGCTGCTACACAAGTGGTGTAAATCTCACAATAGTACTTAACACCGATTACTGTTACAGTGATTTTAGACCCCATTCTCCGGTTTAATGAATATTGTTCAATGTCCAGCTGTGAACGGAGTGTTTTATCTGCCTTGCTGAGGTCAGCTGGTTGCAGCCTTTCAGACAAAGGAAACTCAGGTTGTTTATAGAAACGTGCACTGATTTGACTGAGAGACGAACAAAGAGAAAGGATGCAAAGGAATAGAATGAATATTCTAATCTCCAAATAAGCTGTTTATTGAAGAGATGCAAGCTCTTTGTCATGACTCACATTTTAATTGGTAGCTGCAATTACATTACATATTTTTTCCTCAGGTTTTGCAATGGCTTATAATTAAACTGAACCTGTAATTTAATTACATAAGATAGTTATAGATAATTAGCACCAGAGGTGGGAAGTAATAAAGCCCAAATATGTCTCTGCTGAGAGTTTCCAGGTATATGTACTTATTTTTCTGTCTGCTTACACTTTTACTCCCCACATTTTATCTCTATTACCTGTACTTTCTACTCTTTATGTCTTTAAAACAGACTCATTACTTTGGTTTCAACTCAGTTGAAATGAATTATTATTTTATTATTTTGCATCATTTTGCCGTCACATCAAGACTAATTTTAACTTATATGGACAATAACACATAGTAACAATGACCCCTACAGCAGTGAATACAGGACAAGACAAAACAGACAACAGACAAAAGACTTGACTGAAGTGAAAAGATGAGGTTTGTTTAATGAAATATCAGAGAACGGCAGCACAGAAACAACTGACAGAAATATAGAAATGCTTAGCATCTCTATGCATTAATACAAGCACTATTTACTACCTCTTTTGATAACGATTATATGAAAATCAGAGGAGCAGCTTTACCGTTTTGGGGCAGAGTTTGGAGGTGAATGTGTTGCGGATGGTTGTGAGGAGCAGCATGTGGAGCTCCTGGCTCAGGCCCAGGAAATGGCTGAAGGAGAGGATGACCACCTCTCTGGGATGAGCGTCCAGCCACTCCCTTATTTCCATTAAAACAGTCTGTCAAGAAAAAAACACAACCAGGATGTAACCTCAGTGTACTGTATAACAGGATGCACAAAATATAACAGAAGAGTTACCATAGTTTTAAATATTATCTGTTTGGTTTTTGATTTTGGTTTAGCTTTAGGTAGAGTCATAAGCGCTTTAGTTTTAATTTGAGGGATTTTCTTTTTTACTTCAGATTTATTTGTTAAAAACTGAAACAAGGATGATTCTACCTGTAGTTCTTTTTCATTTAACTGCAGGTTGCAATGTCCATTCATGCTTTTCAATTTTCATCAACTTTAATAAGCTCTGTGTTGTAAAAATACGCCCATAACACAGATGCTCCTTTTAACGTTGGACTTTTTGGCAGATATAAATTGGGCTACTTCATGATGAAGTTTTATGCCAACTCAGTTACAAGATGCCAGATCAGTTCTGGATAGATGAGGAGTTTTTTCTTCTCACCACCTGGCAACACTGCTGGAGAGCAGAGGTGAGACACATTATAAATCTTCCTGCTCAGCCGGCCAGGAGATGGACCGAGTATCTCTGAAATGCTGTAATGATGCAGATAAGATCCTCTGTATCTGCTGCATCATTTCCATTGTAGCATCAGGGAAGAAAAGCATTAACGTGGTTCCATTACTGCAACTGTAAACACTGCTGCTATTGTTCCTGCTAGAAGTGTGGGAAAGGATTTATAAAATCTGATAAAGTCCTGAGCTGGACAATTGCAACAACATTTCACACCGTGACAAATGTTTCCAGGTCTTCAATAAAAGGAGCTTTTCTGCTACAAAATACAGCTTAAGGTTAAAGTGCTTGTGAGAAAGAATTTTAACCCATAAAGACCCAAACAGCCACTGACGACTAAAACCATCGACTGATCTAAAGTGTTTAATAACTTCTGAACCACTAATCCTATCAATGCATGTAAATAATTGGTGTAAAATGCAGTTTGTCATCTTTTCATGGTCATCAAATATGACCCATTTGGACGTTCAGAGGCTCCATAGTGAACGTGGAAAGACTGTCATCTTCTGCAACATTGATTCACCAGTAAAACCCATGGAGTTTAATAAATGACAGTGGATGGAGACACTTGATTTATGCTCAATTAATGATATATTTTGTTGAAAAGGTCATTTTTTTTTCTTCAGTTTTCTCTGTTTTTGATATAATAACCCTCAACTTTCATCTGAGCTTTAATAAACATCCACATGATCAGAAATTAAATATAGGAAAATATCTGATGTTCACTGAAAAAAAAACAACACAAAATACAGAAGATAATGTCATAATGAATGGTGATGAACCACTTAAGAAAAGTTAAAAATATAGAAAAAAAATATTTTGGAACTGCCATAACAGTGGCACTGGGTCTTTGAGTTAAGGCAAGAACTGTGAATAAAGTCAATGTGTATTTCTGCTGAAATAACCAAAAATACATCTACAATTACTTTCAGAATTCCTATTATGAAATTATTTTTATATGAAGAACACTAGGTTTCACAATTGTGGTGACTTGGACATGAATTTTAAAGATCTTCAGGTTACTAGATAGTATTGCTAAGACTATGTTTAGCTGTTCTAAGATTAAAGCTTCAGTGCGTCATAGATTTTTAGAATCACTGGGCAAAAAGAAATCCATAATTGCCTTTTAATACACTGTAATTTAGATGCTCTAAAAGGACATGAGATTTCCACATCTATTCCTGCCCTGTGTGTTCAGGCTATAGAAAATGTGACACATTTACTAACGACAGGTAACATATCATCCAAAATTATTGCCCACAAAGTTGGAATAATATATTTTTATTCTTCTCATGATATGATTATGATTTATTCTTGATAGATAAAGTGTAACTGGGCCTCATCTTTGTACCTGGTCAAAAGTGATAACTGATGTGTATAAACAGGAGTAAAAAGAGAAATGTTTCTGAAAACAAAAGTATTTCAACTTAATGGGCAACACTGTATGTTTATGTTCAGAGTTTTGATGTGAACTGAAAGAAGAGAGCTGCAGAAGGTAAAGGTTTTTTTATCCTGTGACTTCACCTCCTGCAGCTTTAAGTAATATTTCAGGAGTAGTTGCGCTGCACAATTTGGTGAAAAAGTCCTATTTTGATTATTGAGGGCAATATTGTGATTTCCGTTTGAGTCTACATACTTGGTTATCAAGGGAAATGCATGGATTATTCAGCTGAATAGAGTTAAACTTGCACACACCATTCAAAAACAGTACCTCTCTCTGCTCGTGGTCATTGAATCCACCATGAATCCCACCATATAATATATATTATATTTACTTCTTTCCATTTCTGCAATTAGATTATCTTAAATCCTTTAAATTTCAGGCTTTTGTAATTCAATTACTTGTGCAATATGAGTAGTCACCTGTTATTTTACATGTTGTAAATATCAGGCTGCTCCTGTTTATGGGCCTAACCAAGCAAGTAATGGAGTGAGAAAGCACTGTGCAGCAATACTAATCATTCCATATCTGTTTGTAAAAATTGTTTTAGCAGCCACCATAATAGCTCAAAATGTAGGTCTAAGTAAGTATTGTAACATGCCATTAAGAAATAATAACCAAATATTTAATAAAAACATGAATTTATCACCACTGACAAAGTAACGGAGGAGGAAAAATACACAGCAGTTATTCAAGGTTTGGAAAGAATTCCAAAAAGTGCTGTTCCTCAAGGAAAGTGAAAATATTTAGCAAACCACATTTTTTCTTGATATATGAGAGTACATTATATCCAAAAATGAAACTGATGTCATTTTTATTTTAGTTTTAAAAGACATTAATTCATGGTATTGGAGTGAGAATCCAAAAAAATAACACAGTGAGGTGTTTGTTCAGCGTAATGCACCAGAATAATAATCAAAGATTTTATTAAGATACTGATAAAATTATCAGTCTTTGGCCACATATGTTTCATTACTATATTTAATACACATCTTTCTGCTGTTGTTTTTGAATAATAAATAGCATTCAAAATCATTCGACTATTTGATTATTATCAAATATAAGATTAGACACAGGCATATATTTAGAACATATTTATTAACATTCTGAATTTGTGCTGTATACATTCATTTACAACCTTTACTGTTCTTCATTTACATATATTATATCATGTATTTTCTTATATATTCAGTTATAATTCAGATATAAATTACATAAACAGTTTTAGAAACTAGAGATATATGTCTTTCATGCTGAGTAATCAAAATATTGTTTGAGAGAAAAAAGAAATTGACCTTAATGTTCACTTTCACTTGGCTAGGCCCTTATAACCTCCTTCTTTAAGCTCATAGTAATTCAGATTTATGTGTTAAGAAATGAACAGGAGGATATAATAGCTCAGTGCGTTGTGTTGTTTATTCTGTGTTACCTCCACAGTGAGCGTGGTGTAAACTCCATGGTAGAAGTACAGGTCCGTGGAGCTGTCGTTGGGTCTGTGAGCGATTCTCAGGTCACAGTATCTGACCCCACAGTCCAGCTGCTGCTTTATAGTGTACTCCTGTAACGGCATGGGAAGCACAATATCTCACAGCAGCTCAATCTTAAAATACCACTAAAAACCTTGGTATTAAAAATTCATCACCTCTAGCTGGCTTGGCTGTTTTTTTTTCCTTAAGATTTATTACCTGGGTTATGGCCCACTTGTACACAAAAGGGCGAATAAGAGGCTTCATGTATTTGTCCAGCTTTTGGAGCATATCTGGTTGAGTGAGGTCAACAGGGGATCGGTCATTCATATCCAGACAATAGGTTATTGCATTGTGGCTGCCTAGTTGGAGAAAAAAAACAACCAATGTAAACAGATACATGATTAGTAGTTAAAGTTTGGAACATATGGGTAGAAGATCCTATCCATCTATCAACTGTATACTGCTCAATTCTTTAATAATACTTTTTTTTTTTTTTTAATAATACATAAAGCAGCAGTAAGAATTATTCATGAAGAGAATTCCAGAGAAAACAGATTGTTTATGAAGTCAGGACTACTGAAATATAAATATTATTAATAATATTAGTGATGTACAGGCTGGAAAGCAGAGGCTTATCAGATAATATGATCACAGAAGTCATTCCATTTTAAGCACAGAGCATGTATTACTTTAAAGCCAGCTTTCACAACTGGTGGCTCATGACCCAAAAGTGGGTCATGGACTTATTCCAAGCAGGTTGCAAAGTATGTGTTCAGAAAAATCAAGCTTTTAAATAGCTTTTTATTGTTCTAAATACAATCTGTAGGTGGATTTTTATTTTGACAGATATGTCAAAGTCTGCAATAACTGGCTTTTATTACAGTAAAGGAGACATTTGATTGAAAGATCTTGGCAAGATGTTCCAGAGTGAGTTAAATATGGATTTACAAACACTGACTGTGAAAAGGGACTGAAACTTAACTTACAAGACAGAACTAAAATATCAGAACTGAAATGTCAGTTAGAACCAACATACACCATGTTTTTAATGAACGTGTGCTCAAAACAGTTTTGTAAGTCTTACATTCTGTATTTTATGTGAGAAGTCAATTGTGCATAAGTGATGTTCACTTAGTTTATTACTGAAGGTGTGTGTGTTATTCTCAAAGAAACATGAACATGAAAAATATGTTTCTTTTGTTTGCCTTTTGTTGATATAAATATGAGCCATGATTTCATGATAACTTGAAAAAGTTTTAAATAACATGAATATTTCCTCCTCACAGACTGATTTACAGAGCTTAAATATTTTAGGGCTGTGCAACAAAACAGTTAAGTATCACTAGAGTAAAATAACTTAAATTATCCTGATGATAATGATAAGTATTGTGCATTAGGGTTTATTTTCTTTACATCCTGAGCAGTGTTTTGCTTGTATGGTACGTAATAAACATTTTATCAATTGGAGTATTCAACCTAAACAGTGTTGCAATTTAATGAGGTAAAAGGTAATAATAACGAGGTAATAATATCTATGCAACATCAACACTAAACACATAATGAAACAATAGACTGTACAGGTAACAGGTGAGGCCCAGCTCCTATATTTGAATGCAGCTTCCCCAAGCCCCACTCTAAGTAAATATAGTAAGAGGGAGCAAATGATTTAGAGTTCTTGTAGATTCATGTGTGGTTGTTTAACTCTAGTATCCCTACAAATGCTGGACGTCTCCTCACTAGAGACCAGCCTTACCTGGGATGGCCAGGTGGTAGAGTGGGGTGTCCCACAGAGGACATGGCAGGTGAGCCATCCAACTCTCCATGGGCAGCTCTCCCAGACTCCACTCACCCACTCCGGACACCAACACAGAGGAAGACATAGTGAGCTCCAGCCGCTGCACACACACACACACACACACACACACACACACACACACATACACACACACACACACACACACACGCACACACAAACACACACACACACACACACACACACACACACACATTAAGCAGAAGTGGTGAATACAGTGATAATAACATTATGTCTCCATATCCGGGTTATCTCATATCAGACCATCAGACTGAAGCACATAAAAGGTATGAGCTGCTTTTGCAGGTTAATTTCACATTAAACTTGTTCCACGCTCAGGATGACACAGTAAAGGACTATTCCTGGTGTTTTCTATTTAATTATTTATTTCTTTATTTTGCTGACTTACTTGATCACACCGCTGCTGTTTCCTCCAGTCTCACTCCAGACAAACCGGCCGAACCATCCAGCAGAGGAAACACAGTCAAGTCTACACAGGCGAACTCGTCCATCCCGTGGCGTGTGGAAATGTCATGGCTGTATGTAAAACATGTATGATGCGATCCGGAGGTGCAGCGTGGCCGTGGCCCTCCCTCCCTCTCTCCCCATGCGGCACCAGCTCCGTCCTCTTACCTCTTACACCTGCAGAGTCCGGGATGGAGAGGACGAGGGGCCCGGCGCATTTTAATGTCGACGATCAATAATCCATAGAGGTGAACTGATCGTGTGTCCGCGTCCTGCGTGTCGGTGGGTGTGGGTGTGATCGGGTGCAGGTTGGGTTCACCGGCTGTGGGACTCCGCTCCCCTGAGGTGCAGTCGCGGTGTTTGCATTGAGGGCGGATCCACGCCTGCTGACAGATCAGCAGATGCTCCACACTCCACTCTTAAAGAGCCCACTGAAAACACCAGAGCAACCACCGGATCCACGATGGTCAACTTCAGCACAAGTCCTGTGCATCCTGCAGCTCTGCCCACACCCACACCCACACCCACACCAGTGATGTCACAGCAAGTGTTTCCCCTTATATTATTGTACAAGAGGAAGAATTAATATTATCATTTGTCTGTTCTTTGTGTTTGTAAAACTTTGTATCATGTTAATTTATTTGTTTGGACGAGTTTTCTTTTTGACATCTTGATGTTTGTTCAAAATTTCTCTATGTTTTGTATACATATACATTTTCAATAAAGTTGGAAATAAAAAAAAAAAACAAAAAAAACAATTGACAAACATTGAAACTAGAAATTTTCAGCAGATTTTTTAATTTGCTTACTGCTTCCTACATATTTGCCCCTATTGCACAAATTGGTTTGAAATCGTTTCATGAAGTTTAGGTTAACAGTTTAACGTTATATGGTTATATTATATGTTTACAGTTATATCGTTTATAGTTATATTTAGGGACGCACCGATTCCGATATCAGTATCGGGTATCAAGTTCGATACTCAGCGTGTGTACTTGTACTTGTAAAAGTACTCCGATACAAGCAGACCGATACCACTTCCAGCAGTGACATTGGTTTGTGTGAGGAGTGTGGACATTTTACAAACTAATGACGGTAAAGCTGACTGTAAGTAACATTAAAGACACACAGAAGGAGGGTTCTGTCCTCTGTGTACATTCCATCTGTTTTCCTCGCAGATGCCCAGACAGAGAATACCACTGGAATACAACCGTGGAGGTAGAGGATCTGTTCAAAGAGTGGCTGAGTCAGAGAAAAACTACTGACAGATTTACATGTACACAGGGCTGGGCCGGTTTCCTTCCTACTTATACTATGGGGGTACTGGAGCGGTAGCGGAAGTGAAAACGAAACTTATCATTCATGTATCTTTTCCCTCCTGAAGTGAAGCTTTTAAACCTTACCGGCGGAAACGCTGCACCATTAGTATCTACATTAGCGTTACCTCCTCTCCATGTTTATTATCGCTGACTTTCTTCTTCTTCTCAGAAAACTTTAGTTTTCTTCATAGTAGTCGGTCAGTATGGTTAATTTAGAGTGGCGCCCCCTGGTGGATTAATTGAGAAACGCTCATTCCAACACATTAAATGTCAGGAGCAGCACTTTGTTCCAGTCAGACTAATGACAAAGACAATAAAGCCCATTTACAAAAGGAACTAAGAACTGGAATGGGATTATTAAGTACTTGTATTGGTACTTATCGGTACAAGTACTCAAATGTAAGTACTTGTACTTGTTCTCGGTCTGGAAAAAAGTGGTATTGGTGCATCCCTAGTTATATTCTACTCTATTTTTAAATTTTTTTGTACTATGTCCATTTTGCACCGTGAGGCCTTTGAGGGTTGTCATTTCAGTTTTCTGTATGTGATGTACAAATGGCAAAACTGGCAATAAAGTTGACTTTGACTAATGTAATAAATAAATAAATAAATAAATAAATAAATAAATAAAGAGGGAAAACGTAATGTTAAATATCTGAGAAATAGTCTTTTCCCACTTTTAAATTGGCATAAATTCTTACTTTTTCTTTATTGTATCTGTAATACAGTTAAGGAAATGCATATTAGAATTTTACATAACACATATCACAACCTATATTGTAAGGGGTGTCAAACATGCGGCCCATGAGCCAAAACCACTGGTCCATGGGATGAATTTTTGAGCTGCAAAAAATACAGTGATGATATTAACAATCAAGAGATTTAACCCATAAAGACCCAGTGCTACATATGTGATAGTTCCCAAATGAAATTTTCGCTATATCTAACCTTTCTTAAGTGATTTATCACCATTTAGTATAATATTATCCTCTGTATTTGGCATTTTATCAATATAAATATGGTATTTTTCTATTTCTAAGTTTAATTTACTGATCATGTATATGTTCATTAAAGCTTAGATTAAAGTTGAAGGTTATTATATCAAAAACAGTGAAAACTGAAGAAAAAGTGACTTTTTCAGGCAAATAAATCATTAACTGGACATAAACCAAGCTTTTCCATCCACTGTCATTTATCAGACTCTGTGGGTTTTACTGGTGAATCAATGTTGTAGAAGATGATAGTGTTTCCATGGTAACTACAGAGCCAAATGGGTCATATCTGATGACCATGAAAAGAAAACAAACTGTATTTTACACCAATTATGTACATGGATTGATAGGATTAGTGGATCAGCAGGTATTATTTAGATCAGTAGATGCTTTTGGTTGGAGATGGATGGTTGGGTCTTTATGGGTTAAGGGAGAAACAGCTTTTATAAACCACTGTGGTAGTATTTAATGTGAACTCCTTTTGCACTTAACATGTACTTAACACTTAACACCCTTTTGTTCAGGCAGTATGAGACATATTACATTACTTTTCTGACGTTTTATACCAGGTTTCATTCAACACGTCAGTTGTTTCTAGCTATTTGTGCTGCTTCTTGTCATGGGGTCAGAGGTCACACTAAATAGTAACTTTATTCTTTACAACTCATTTAGTTCAGTTTTCTGTGTGTCTTTCAAAGGTTTGCATGTATTTCCTGTATTTCCTTGATGTATGTGAAGAAAAGATGATGAGAAATAAATATGAATGCTCATTTCAACCCTGCAAAAACAATAAATACAGAGGTGGCCTAAGACTTACTGATGTACTGTATGTGTTTACATGTCATCAGTCAAAAGTCCTCAAAAACAGTGATTTGCAAACTTTTTCAGTTTGAATCCCAAAGAAAAATCTGATGCCTCCTCAGGATCTAAACTTACAAAAATATGTTATATTGCTATAGACTTAGAATTTGTATCTGTTGTATTGTCTCCTACATGTTGTTTTTGCCCTCTTGTATCTTTTATATTAATCTTTTGTATTATTTATGTCCTTCTGTGTTTAGTGTTACTGCATCTTCTACAATGTTTTTGTTTTGTTACCTCATTACAACTGAGACATTCCTTCTACATTTCAGGATTCACAAATTATTCTAGAGATTTTACCACTAATTTAATTAAGTTTAAAGTTCAGTTTTAATTCCCGTATCATTTCACTACCAAAAGGTGGCACAATTAAGCAGCTTTGTGATCACAAAGGTCACAGTCAGCGTTTTAGACTTTCTTTGTGCTTCTCCATCTAATTTAGAAACCCACACTCCTGCAGGTAATGATTATAGATTTCTCATTAGCAGATCTATAAGACCCTTCAGTCAGGGTTTACTTGTTTAATCTCAGCTCCAGGATCCAAACTAAGCCCTCCCTTCTATGGTCAGTGTTAAAAAGTAGCTTCATAACGGACTTTGATTTTGCGTCTGGCATTTTCTGAGGTGAAATGTACTTTTATTGTGAAGCTCCTTGTAGGTTCTAATCGAAAAACACTTTACAGCTGATGATTATACCATGAAAACAGTAAAGTGTGTCATGTTTTTTCCTGTAAAATCTGCTCAAAAGCTGAGAATTTGTGCTGATTAAGTGTTTTTGGCCACACAGATGTTGAAATACTTTGCACTAACTTGACTGAGCAAGTGGAGATTGATTAAAGCTTGTTTGCACTCAGTTCGTTTGTGATAATTTGACTGGTCAGGCCTTTTCTGAGCTTCTTCAGCAGGTCAATAAATCCTGAAGTAGCACTAACCAGTAGGGTGAAACAAACCAAACTCCCTCAAAATCCCCTGAGCTGTTTGAGTCAGTCTTTTCTGACTTTGGATGAAGATCCTTTCCATCTCTTTCACACAACAGGAATGTGATGTTACATCAGCAGCAAAGTTATATGGGTGGTTCATTTTTGATGGAAAGTGTAGCAATTTTATTCTATTTTGTCTGTGTACATGACACTTTACGTGGTAAATGTGCAATATTAGCTGATAAAAAACCAAAACAAACCAGCACCTGACAGGGTGATAATGTGCATTATTTGATAAAAACAGAAATAACATAAAAATACAACTGATGAACAATGATTAGAAAGGAAGTAAAAATAAAGCTGAATTTTTTTTTTTTTTTTTTTGAGAAAGCAATAAGATTAATTTAGCACTTTTCAGAGTTATCAGAAAGCAAAAGAATTGTTTAAACAAATTATGTGGATATACTGATCATGCCCACATCAAACTGATATGACTAAAACATTAACTACTCCAGCTTTAACTAGTGCACCATGTGACAATGCTGCCATCTGTCTTCCCTCCTAAATAACTGTTTGACTCATTATTTCTTTAACTGACAAGTCAACACAATCCTATTTTGATCTGCAGTCTGTTGGAATCTCTTTTAATGTCCACAAACTAAACAAAACATAGTAACTGGCTTTAAAGATTTATTTTAAAAATGTACTTTCCAAAAAAAGAAATATAACAATGTGAAACATGTGGGTCCTTGTTTCATTGTAAAATCCATCTCTGAATGTTTTTTGCACTTCACAATCCACACTCTTCATACAGTCATAACAGTGTTTGCAGGCTGTTTACAGACATACATGATAAACAACAGAACAATTAAAAATGGCAACAGAACTCACACATGCTGCACATGAAGATGTGTTGCACAAAGAATGCAATAAATAACTCCTGTTTGTCAGTGGAGGGAGTGTTTGTAAAACCATCTGTGATGCAGGTTGGTGACGTTTCACTGACATCTCTGGTTTTGTGAATATGTAGTGTTATGATCAGAGGTACATTGGGTTGTAGTGACGCCCCTGCTATGTGAAATTCTTCCCAGTACATATTTAACATGTGAAACAATTCCGTCTGCTGTGGTTTGGCCTTGTGAGATGATTATCAAGTGATAATGACAAGTTTCATTCAAAAGTTTTAACAAAGCACCAACTTTGTGGAAATGGAAGTAAACAAGAAAACTTCAGGTTCTGGTTCTTGACATCCTTGGTCATATTCATGTTTTACCTCTTGAATTAGTTTTTCCTGTATTCTACTGGGCAAAGTTGTTGTCTCCTTTGAAAAACCTATTTATCTTTTTATTACATCAAAGAAATGTTTTTTGCATTAACACAGATTTTCACTCAGCTTTTAGTATCAGCGCTGTTACCACAGGAAATAAACAGCTATTGTTCAGCCCTTGTCAACCAGTTATGTCCTAATATTTATTCTACAATCAATGATTCAAGTTACAGTACAAAAAAAAAAAAAAAAATCCCAAAGTCATTTTGTATTAAAAGTCTGTCATCATGACAACTGACAGTTTAATGTGAGACTACAAATAAATGTCAGACTGCTTTCCACTCCAGATCTCTACTCCACTGGATCCAGTTTCAGGTTTGTTGGCACCGATGCAAATATCAGGGAATGTAACTACACACATTTGTTCGTATTTTGAAGAGCATGGACTATACGGAAACATTACTGTCTAAACTGGACCTTAAGAACTACATGTAATAATGGTACAATGCTGCTTCATCTGTAAACATAAAAGGCATCTGTTTTTGTGAAAATAACGCCACTGCTCAACAAAAAAGGTCAATAAGTTGTTTTATCACCTGAATAATAAAAAAAGAGGTAAACTGTGAAGGTAGCAGGTGCAGCAGATGCTCTATTTCACTACTAATTCCATTTGAATAAGGAGCAAATATTCTTCAAAGGTTGATTTTGATGTACCAAAACAGAACAAGTGATTTACGTACACATAACTTACATCCCACCATATGTACAACAGTATTTTGTAAGGCAAATTAAAGTGTGTAAAGAAATAGGGCTGTTTATTACAAATAACAAAATGTAGAGTATAAATGGAATGCAGCATGAAAACCTCAGACAACAAACACTGATACCAGACTCTGCTGTTCGAGATGCTCTTGACAACAGTAGGTCATGCCTCTCGTCTCAGCTACAGGATATGGCGACGTCAGCTCGATGGCGAGGTCTGGTCCCTGACAGAGATGTGGTCAGAGACGGCCTGCAACTTTGGAAGACTGCCAGAGGGACAGGAGTCAACCAACAGCTGTCACCTTTGCATGGAGTGTCTGGAGCCCAGCGACTGCTTTCCACGACTCACCCCCTTCCTACAGTCACCCCTGGGGGCGTCGGCCTGCAGCAGCCTGACATGCGGCCGGCGCCTGCCTTTAGCCTCTGGTTCCGAGTCGCTGAGCTCCAGGTCGGGGCAGTATCCGTCGCTGTCCTGGTATGAGCGTGTGCTTTTCACTTTATGTTCAGACCCGGGCTTAACCCACAGCCTCTCCTTGGCAGAGCCTTTGCGGGACAGTTTGTCTGAGGCCCGCAGGTCCTCTGTGGTCCGTACCAAGTTAATAGTCGCCTCTTTGAACGATCTGCCAAAATGCTCCATGGCGGATTTGCGAAAGCTGCCTTTGTCCAAAGTCTCATTAGAAGTGTCCTGGTCAACGGGTGTTTGGCAAGAGCTATCCTTCTGAGCCACGTACTTCTCCAGAAGCCCGTTTGATTTGGTCAAACATTCTCTGTCTTGGTCAAGCTTGCCGTTGGATGAGTGGCCGTGGAGTGCAGCGTGCAGGGCTAACGGTTTACCAGATGGTTTAATGGGCAACGGTGAGCTGCTGGAGAGGCTCGATGATGTCAGCCGGCCGTTGGAGCGCTCTTCTCTCCGGTTGCGACTGTGCAGCTGAGGTTTTCCCTGACCGAGCCCTTCTCCAGCATGCTCAGTAACATTCCCACTATTGTCTGGACAGAGCGGCCCATTGCCAGATTTGGAACCAGAGTTTCCATTTCCTAAACTTGATGTTTTAGGCATTTTCAGCTTCAGCGTTATCCTCGGCGGAGGACGAAACAGCATGTTCTCCACTGGAAATGAAGCAGGAAGTCCTTCAGAAAAAAAATGGCACCATTCAAGCAGTTATTCAAGTAACATGGCAAATATATAACAACAAACAAGAATCTGTTCTAACATGTGCAGCTCACCAGCAGAGTGCTCCTGGTCCATGAGCTTTATGTGTAAGTTGAACATCTGCTCCTGGGCTTTACTCTGCAGCAGTTTCAGCTTCTCTCGCCGACTCACCATGTAACACAAATTCCTCACCTGCAAATTCCAATATGTCTGTTTAAAAAGGAGCACTACACACATATCTCATCACACCGACTATGGATCAAACAATTACCCATTTTGGCCAATTATCAGGGCTGGTATTCTGCATACTTACACTTTTTTCCACCACAATCGATATAATATTTAAAAACACAAGTCTGTCTTTGTCACACTGATATATTGAACTATATATATCTATATATATCTCTCTCTATATATATTTATTTATTTATTTGTCTTTTTTTATTTTACATTACATACTTCATAAATCTTCACAAAACTACAGGAAAATATATTTTGTTAACGCATTTATAAAAACTCAGAAGTTTGAAGAAAAACGGCTTCAACGTGTCTGCTTAACGCTTAAGTTTTGTGTTAATTGAAGGAATTCTTGAAGGAATTTCACCTAAAACTTGTATTGCTCTAAATTTGAACAAACCATCTTCTTTTTACTGTGGATATATATCGGCTATAATTGTACTCAATAACCAATATCAGCCCTATGTCAATGACCCCTACTGATTCACCATCATGTAGATTTCTATTTTTTGCTTAAAGCTGTTCTGACTACACTGCTGTTGTTGCTACTACACTTTTCATTTTGATTTATGATTATGTCTCAACTGGACGGTGAGTGATTAAAACAATCTCTAGTAATACATCATATAAATTACTGACAAAGTCTGAAACTGACTGAATTAATATTCACCCCTTGTGTAAATAGAAGCAGAGGAACCAGCTACAGACTTTCTGTGCCAATGGTTTGGATCAGCTTTGTGTCAGTATTTCATCAGTTTTCTTATATGCAAAGCTGTTCAAGCTCTGTCAAGTTTCATGGGAAGTGGGAGCGAAGTGCAATTTTTCAGCAATATATTATGGATTTAAGGTCTACGTTGCTTTTTTTTTTATGTCTGAGTTCATTGCAGTTCTTCTGCAGACAACTGCAGTTCTTTCCCTTTCATTTTTGCATCCACTATCTAAAATAAATTCAGTTAATCTATCAAAAATTAATCGATAAATTCAGAAGGCTTCCAGTATTTGGGTCTGAGTCACAGAAATGCTTATATTATCTGCACACAGACCTGAGAGAGATTTAAGTTATGTACATTTGTGGATATTACAACTTGAGTTAAAAAAAGATGGTACATTCAGACTAAGCATGAAACAGGGAGCTCATTAAATGAAAAATAGTGTTTTTAACATTATCTGTCAGTCTCCTATTTTATAAAAGATTGAGTTAAGCTCATTAACTGTGTACATACTGTGAAATGCTTTGGACCAGCTCTGTAACCAGAACTAAGAGTCAGCAATAAAGATTACACTGCAGTATGGAAACAGCACCCACCCTCTCCAAATCCTGTCGCAGGTGCATGAACATCCGCATGCGTGTGTGGATGCTGTCCTCCTGAGGCTGCAGCACCAGATTCTCCTCCTCCTCTTTAGGGGGCAGCAGAGCTTTGTTAAAGTTTATTTTCCTCTTCAGCTTCCAGTACTGATAGATGAAGTCCACCAGGCGCTGTGAGAGGCAGAGAGCTTTTGCCAGCTCGTCCAAATGGATTAGAGTGTAGAACTCCTCCTCTAGCTCCTGCAGTCTCTGCGCCCGCTGGCCCACCTTCCCCACCTCACTGGGGGCTTTGGCGCGAGCTGGACTCAGGCCCGCCTCTCCACATTTGGACTTGCTGTGCTTGAGACAGAAGGACTTGAACTTCACTTCATCACCTTCATCCAAGATCGTCTTCATCTCCAAGCTGTGCTCAAAGGCACACGTCACATGGAAAGGAATGGTGCAGTTCTTCACTGAACACTGAGGAAAAAAGAAAGACTGTTGACAAGGACCAATTCTAACACGATTACTGCAGGAACAGAATTAAAGTGTTAATTCAAACCTCATTTAAAATGTTACTTGTGTTTACATAATTAGTTTCCAACCAGATTAATAATAAAAATAATAATAATAATAGATTAGATTTAGCACTTTATCTATGAACGCATACTCAAAGCGTGTACAGAGGATCCATTATTCATTCGTTCTCACATTCTCACTCTGGTGGTGGTAAACTACATTTGTAGTCACAGCTGCCCTGGGGCAGACTGACGGAAGCGTGGCTGCCAGTCCGCTCTCTCTGACCACCACCGAACATTCATTAACACCAGTGTGAGTAGCAGCACTGGAGGTGAACTGTCTTGCCCAAGGACACAACAGCACATGGATGGAGCAGGATTTGAACCGCCAGCCCTTATTGGATGACCCGCTCTACCATCTGAGCCATGGCCGCCCCCCAAATTAACCAGATTAATCATCTGGGAAGTTATACAGCATCTTAAAGAAAACACCTTAATCATGCCACAAAGTTAGAGATACACAAAAAGGGTAGAGGTGGTCATTACCTGTCATTCTGATTCAAATACAGTACTGTTACTTCTACAGTAAAACAGGAATCTTGTATATCCAGCCTAGACTTGCATATCCAGACCAATCTAAATGGCATCAATTCATGTGGTTTATCGTTGTGCGAGTAATCTACACCAACCTGGATACATGCTCCTGTCTTCACTTTACACAGACTGCAGATAAGAGACCAGCGGCTGGGTGGGATGTGAGAGACTTTGGTGATGGGCTCCATTCTCTCAGGACAAGCAATGCTCACCTGCAAAATCATCAGGAAACACCACAATCAATCACATGCAACAGGTCTTAACCAATGAGGTTAAGATCCAGGGCACTGTGTGAACACACTCAGGGTTCCAGACTAATTTTTATCACAAGGAGGACCAGCACAAAGTTTAGGCGCACCATTTAATGTACACGCAATACAACGCATTCATATTTTTTTCCCTCTTAAGTGTATTATTGATAAATGCTTTGGCAATAATAAGAACAATATACAGTAAAACAATGTGCTGTTTTATTTTGCCGTCAATGAAAAATTCACAGCATCAAATATTGTTGGAAGAGGAAAAAAAAATCATTAACTTAAATTGTTAAGTACAGCTTTTTCAAATATAGACACCAAAAGACCTCTTTGTGCCCTCTTATTAATAATATCACCCTGTGGGCCACAAGGAGGCATCTCTGTTGGCCAGCCCTTATAGTTGGGCCTTCTAGCTCTTTTACCCTGATGGAGCCACATCTGTACAGCCTCGCTGACATCAGACTCCTCCAAGCTAGTTCCCTCAAGACTTATTCTAATCAGGTCCTCTAATGTGTCCACATGCAGGGATCCTCTAACATCAGATTTAATCCTCTTCTGTGCTGAGAATCCCCTTGCACACACAGCAGAAGATATGGGGAGGATGATCATGATGTGGACAACATGTAGGATATTCAACCAAGAATAAAAAAATGAGTTTAGCTTTGATTTCCACCTGTGGAACAGCCTGCCGGAGAGCCTCAGGACTGCAGAGACTGTTGTTATTTTTAAAAGAAGATTAAAGACACACCTTTTTAATCAGGCTTTTAACTAATTTTTTAAACTCTTCTTGTTCTTATTTTGTTTTATTTATCACTGATACTTTATCTATTCTATTTTATTTATAATCTTACGTATTTTACTCTTGGTACTGTATTTATTTTATTTTATTTATTCTCTTAGTCCTATGTTATGCTTTTAGTCTTTAGCTTTTAACGCCAGTGTTTCCTCAGGGGGGTCCTCCACACTGGGAGCTGTGTCTGGTTTGCTAGTGGGGGTACTGTCCTTGGGTCCCTTTGGCCCGGCTGGCTGGGGGTCCTCCCTTCGATGTGGGGGTCCACCTGTCTGTCGGAGTCGGGGGGCCTGGGTGCCGGTCCCCCCGATGGCATGGCCTGTGGCTCCTCCTAGTGTGGACGGCCCCAAAGGTGGCGTTTCCTTGATCCACAGTGCCATGCCATGTCTCCCTGTTGTGTGCGTGTGCATGTGTGTGCGTGTGTAAGTGTGTGGGCGTGTGTGTGTGTGTGTGTGTGTGTGTGTGTGTGCGCATGTCTAGTATGGAGGGTGGGAGGGAGGGGTTTTCTTTGTAATTGTTATTCTGTTTTTATTGTGTAATTGTTTTTAATTCTGTAAAGCACTTTGTGTTGCATCTGTGCATGAAAAGCGCTTTATAAATAAAGGTTGATTGATTGATTCATTGATTTGATAAAGAAGTCATCATTTCTAACAAAGCATTCATTTATTAAATTATTTATCTACCTTGTAATCTGAACAGTATGGCTCCTTGGTTAGCATTATCTCCCAAAGATACTGGCAGAATTTGTCCATATAGTTTTCGGAGATGAACCCTCCGTATTATTTTTACCCCCATTAACTATGGAGTTTTGAATATACAAATAAAGTGAAATTTATTATAGTAAATGATAAATAAACAACAGGACTGTCGAGGAAAACTTCAGTACAGCTTGAAGGGGTATGTTTTATATATATAGATGTATAAAACAATTTTTTTTAGATATATGCTGCAGTGTTATTGTAACGGGGTACAGTTTGCACATGGGGGTAAATTTAGTACAGCTAGATTGTAAATTCAGCATGTAATAGTAAGAGATCCCCTCAACTGCAGTAACGCAAATACTAGTATGCAGCAACTCATCTCAAGTTGATCACAAAAAACAAATTCACCTCGTATCATATATATTGGAATTTGCAATTAACAATTACTGACTGTGTAACTGTAAGAGTAACACAGCATGCAAACTAATAATCATATATCCATTCACTCTGATTTGACAAAAAACAATCAGATAAATAAAGTTAACACATGGTTGACTGTTACAGTGATCCGAATAATATGGAAGTCAACTTGCCTACTTTTTACAATTTTCTTCGGAAAATCTGCACAAGGGTAAATTAAGTATAACAGGTCTCACTACCGGATGTTTACATCTAAAATAATGAGGATGCGCATGCCCAGCGGTTTGGAGCATGCACATAATTCTTAGGGGGTAAAAAAAACTATGGGGGTAAAAACTGTGACACCAGACCTGTGCGTAACTCTCACGGTCTGACATTGCTTGGTGACAAGGTCCTCACATTACACACATGCGCACAGACATAGACACACACACACCAATTTCCGCTCCCTCCCTGGTGCACCTACTTTAAAATTTAAGTTGCACTGTCTCAAAAAACACCAACTGACCAAATTGATCGCAGTCTGGAGCCATGACACTGAAGATGCAAAAAGCAGGTTTACCTCTGGTATCCACAGGGCACAGCTGACATGAGCCCATTTGGTGCCTGCACGTGTAGCCTTCATGGCTCCGCCCTTCTTGGGGCACAGAAGGCACTGCGGGTCGATACCAAGCACACATGTCCGACACAGCCAGTTCCCAACAGGCACTTTGACAATCCCATAGCAGGCCTGTGGGAAGAGCACAGTATATGAGGCATTGCTTAATTTATTCAAAGTCATTCTTTAGTTGATCATGTCCACCTCATGTCACCCACCTGGTGAACACAAATGTTGCACTTGTCACAGAACACCATATCATTCCCCTCTTCGCTGTCAGGGGAGCGACACACATCGCAGATAACATCTTCGTCGTACTCAATCCCCAGGCCCTCCACTGTCTCGATGGCGTGGTTCATGTTGTCATGGCACTGCCTCTCCAAGGCCTCCATGGCACGTTCCATCGTCAGCTCATCTATGGACTCTTCCCCTGCAACACAGACCAGGACAAGGGATGTCATTAAATCCTAATGCATCTTCATTTTTTCATTTTCAGGATTTCTGCAGTTGACATTTAAGATTTTTTTTTCCATATCACTATGAATCAGACCTATTTCACAATCATATTCACAAAAAATATGAAGGCTAATAAAATTCCAACAGTTACTTGCAAAAATGAATTTAATCTCTAATTTAGTTTTTCTTCGGTGACACGATTAATAGTCAGTTTAGAGGGGGTTGCGCTAGGCTCAGACTTGGATGATGTCATCTGTATTGGGTGAATGCAGCAAATTCAGAAAACATATCTCATTTGCGAGCGTCACTGCAGGTTGTGACGCATAACACCTGTTTACCCCCGAGGTGGAGTAAAGACAAAGATCCTTTCTGGTATAAATGGATGAATCCAAAGAAAAGTCCATATTTCTGGTCTGAAGAAAACGTATCTACGGTAAAAACATTATGCCCATGGATATGAACAGATTTTACAGATATGAGCAAATATCAAAAAGCCAACCTCATCTGCTACCAGCAGAAATATTGAGAAAAGTCAGAGTATACAAGGCTGCATGGAGGAACATTCATTTTCATTAGTCATGTTAACATCTTATGAGGAATTTAGTCTTTTTTCAGAATAAAGACAAACACTGGAATATTTTGCATTTGCATGACTTTTCACAATCTTAGTCCTTACCCATGCGGTCCAGCTCTCTGTTGAGTGCATGCAGCCAGTAGAGGTCCATGTCGTCCAGATCGTAGCGACACATGGCCTCCGCCAGCTCTCTGATGTTGACATAACCTGGTTCTGTTGACTCTTGGCTCGAACACTGAATGTATTTCCTCTGGTGGGTGTAAAGAACTTCTTTGGACCTCTGTGCAATGACTCTGAACAAAAAGACACAAAATCTTAATGCTGCAAAGCTTTTTGAACTATCAGATGCACTTGGCACTCAGATATTTAACAGTTCAAATGCAACTGCTGCACCAGGTTTGAGACAATCAAAGCATTTGTCCATAGGGAAAGAGCTCTGGGAATAGGCTGTGTTACCTGACTGATGGCTCTGGGATTGTGTCTGGACTTGCTGGCACCTGGACTCCCTTCTCCCACTCCTGCTTCCAGGTGTCTGCCAGAAGGTAGTAGTCCTCTGGGGAGACATGGTGGGAGTCAGGCAACTTCATGGCACTGATCAGGTCTTTTCTGAACACCTGTGGAAGACAGGATGCACCACACAGTCAGATGGCAGTTGGAGAGATTAAAAACAACCAGGACAGTGCCTGAAATTGCATTTCTTACTTCAGCCGGTTTCTTTGGGTTGGAGGCGGGGGTTCCTGGTTTACTGCCATATTTGTTGGAGGAGCAGAAAGAAGTTGAGGGACCTAAATTAAAAAAAACCACACACACATTGTGTGAATTAAAGAGAGAATGAAAATGATTTGGGTTGTGGTTATGTTTATTTCAGGCAGATGACTTACTCTCATTATCAGAACTGTCGCTGCTGCTTGAGGACCTGAGACGTTTCATCCTGTAACATCCTGCAGAAGGACGGCGGAGGAAAAAAGTGTTCAAAATACGAGCAGAAATGACTAATTATTGGAGAAAGACAATCTCATTTTATAAGAGGAACTTTGTCATATTTGATGGCAAACTGAATTTAAATAAAAAGCTATTACTATAACGTACATCACTTCAAGTAATTTTTTCATTGTAATTTCTCATATTTCTGAAAATAATGAACAACAAAAATATCTGCAGGTTTCACAGTGTGGCCATATTTCCAATTTAAAAAATTACTCACTTAAAAAGCATTTTTTTCTGGACACAAGAGACAGGTACTTACCATAAATTTTAAATGGAAAAGCATGCTAGTAGATTCTCCAGACAAACTCCTATCTGCTCAATGTCATACCTGCAAAGTTGAATTATAACTTGGTTCAGTAATCAAAAGATGAAAGGATATGAACAATAATAATTCTACAAAAACTATACCATTAAATGTCTCATTATGTGTATGAAATTAACCACTATACAATAAACCTAGATAATACCACCAATTATTAATGAAAAAAATATATCACATGAAACTAGGGCAGGGTTTATTTCCCACATTTTCTACATTTATTTCATCATTGGACAGCTCAGTGAATACAGAACACAAAAGGTTTAGAGGGTGTTCCTCTGGCTTACTGAACCACAGGGTCGACTCATCGTGAGGGACTCACACCCTGAGCAGCCAGAGTACAGTACGCTGCTTCAACAGACAGGACATGCCTTGCATTCCCCATGAGGGAAGGAGGGCAGGAGGGGGAGGCATGAAATGTATGCCACTCCATACTATATTATATGTTGAAAACACAAAAATACCCCTGGCTAGGGAAAGAGCACAAATACAGTATGCACAAATACAGAAGTTAAAATGAAAGATCTACTAACTGACTGGCTTGTGGTAACACAAAAGAAACTGCTTTCCTTGGATGACAAAAATGTAAGTGTCATCAAAAATAATCATACAACAGAATCACAACACAGTAGACAGTGTGTCCTCAGCAACAAGCACAGCAAGCTCACTGTGGATGTACTTAGAACAGAGGCCATCTGCTGATGACATGAGTGTCTCCATCTCAGCTAATGTTGTGTATTCATTTACCTTAACACAACAGATGATATGATGAATTATTACATATCATTAGCCTCATAGACTTCAGCAACTATGCTATGAGGCTAACGATATAAAATGACTGAGACTCAAGCTGAAAAAAGGGGAAATGGACAAACAGTTTGACCCCATGCAGAACTTGGGCATTGTTCAAAAGATTTTGATATCACTACTAACACAGATCCTGTGGCTACGATAACTGTTCTTCATTAACATTCTTTTCATGCCAATTTTCCATTTTAAAAAAGAAAATGACAGTACACATTATTATGTACCCTGGCATTTTCCCATTTTAAAGCAGTTTTACAACATAAATGAACCAATTAAAAAAGGAAAAATAATTTGAGTGTGTTAACTGCAAGTCATTAATAGATTTTAAAAAGGTGTATAACACCTGTGTGTGCAAGTGACATGAGCTGACACTGATGACATTTACCCCGTAGGTCTTGAAATTTGGCATGAAATAAGGCGTTTCTGATACTTGATAGTATCCATGGTTTTCCCACCGTTATAAAACCTGGGTGCGGCACCCAGGCCCCTCTGGGCTCCGCCTAAGCCAAAAATAATATAAAATTAATGCAGAGAGCATTTTAAAAAACCCTACTATCACTTTTCCTAGGTCTAATGGTTGCTGTTAGTCCCCAGTGAAACTCATTAGGAAGATTTGTTTTTAGGCTTTTTGGGTGTTGTTTATTATCTGCTGTAGCTTTTGTACACATATATTTTAATAATAATGGTCCAAAATATTGTGAAGTTATTAATTCTTTTATTGAAATGTGACATTTTACTACAGGAGGACACCTACGCCCTAAAGTGTGCACAAAAGTCTTCCGAAAACTTAAGGAAAATGTCTAAACATAGATTTCAGTCAAGTAACATCCATTTTCACGGGGAAGGACTATAAACTGTATACTTAGGGGAAAACCAGACATCCTATGAACCATGTGTCCACCTCCACAACCTGTAACTAGAGCACCTCTGAAAATCAGGGTTTCTAATCTAAATTCTTATTTCAGTAAAGCCTCTAGACTTTTTCCAGCTCACAGCGTACAGTCTTTGCCTCACAGTAAGGAAAGATTTTAGTCAGACAAGCTCAGGAAAAGGAAAACAAATTTGGGATGGTCTAGGTCAGGGGTATTCAAATCCGGTCCTCGAGGGCCGGTGTCCTGCATGATTTAGATATTTCCCTCTTCCAGCACACCTGGTTCAATTAATGATCAGCTCATCATCATGCTCTGCAGAAGCCTGATGAAGATGTAATGGCTTCCAGGTGTGATGGAAGAGGGAAATATCTAAAACATGGAGGATACCGGCCCTCGAGGACCGGGTTTGAATACCCCTGGTCTGGGTAGTTTATTTTCTATGAGAAGCAGCAGTTAATGCCACCAGAGACTGTTTCTGGACAAAGGGGAGTGAACATGCAGGATTAAACGAAGGGAAAACAACCAGTAAGTTTTAAATCAGCAACAGTCACCAGTGGTCAGACCCCTTTGGCGTTCCCATGCTGTCCTACATGCCCATACAATAAATGGTGGGGGGCTGGGCTGCAGGCGGCGAATAATTACGGATGTGACGTCACTCCGTTAAGATCCCGACGTACGGAGGGAAAAACGACTAAACTGCTGCCTGTTTACGTTCCTTCTCCCAAGTGGACATACGCTTTGTGTGCTAAATACCCACGAGCTGACGGCGACTTTACTGAACCACGTGTAAAATATGTTAATGAAATAATAAAATCCACTCAAATACAGTGGGTGACGCTTATTGGCGCCAAATACACATAGACAGGCCTTTAGCGGGCTGCAGTGCAGGCAGGACAGGAAAAAAAAAAAAAAAAAAAAAAAAAAAAAAAATCAAACATGGGCGCCACCATCATACAAAGATGTCACTTCCTACAACCACAGAGGCGAATATTCATACAGCTGCACTGGGAGTTTCAACCATAGCATAAAAATGTAAAAAAAAGAGACGCATTCAACAAATGGTCGCTAAGGTTTGTGTTTTTAGAGGATAGACAGAGTCATGGCAGAGCAGAGCAGGACCAGGCCCCGTGGCCTGGATAACCAATCCAGGGCAAATCTTGGCACACTGAGCCCCTCTGAACACACGAGCATATTGTTCACATTTCCTCCGTCTTACCTTCAGCACACGCTCTGCTGTCCGCTTTAGTCCGACCAGATATTAGCCGACACGAAATATCCAACATACGCCTGTGGACTCAAAGGTTCCGCTTTTAGATATAGGTTAAATAAGTGTTTTTTGTAGCCCACCACAGTGGGAACCTCCTGGGTCGCAGTCTGTCCACCACCACCACCACGGCACAACAGCTCTATTGTACCGCGCATCCCACCAGGTCCTAAACTCCGCCGTTTTCCTCTCAGGATAGGTGCACTCGATTTTACCACCGACAACACAGTAATGATCACAACCAAACACACAGCAGCAGAAACACAGTGATTACAGTGAAATAACAACCACCAAGATTTGCTCATGTATTCTACAGGCTTTTAATTTGACTGCACTTTTTTAAAGACACGTAGACAGTAAATACAATCAAATGGACCATTATGAAGACACACGGCTCTATGAAAACTGTATGGTTAGGTACAAAAGATTTAGAAATACAGAAGTACACCATATCAAGTCTCTATGTAGCTTTTTATTTAAAGGCAACTGTACAAGCTTCAGCTAAACATAGCTTTGACTAAATGTGCTGCACAGGCTTTATCAGCTGAAAGTGTTCACAATGAAAATGAGGTGAAAGTCAAACAGCTGAAGTGAAAGCTGTGCACTATGATTTACTGAGCTGTAATGAGAGGAAGCCAGCATACTGTTACTGAACTCAGACATGCAAAACCCATGGTTAACTGTACTTTAGAGCAGTCAGGCAGGAATGTTAGCATTTACAGCTTGATGGAAAGTTTTAAAATGGCCCAAACTGAACTATAAGATCACTTTATTAAAGAAAATCTGGTTGATCAGGTTAAAAGAGAACCATAATATTTCCCTTCACAACCTTTTGAATAGTTTGTCATACATGATATAAGGAAATTCTGTAAATTACAGCTTCAAAGGAGGACACAGAAGCTATGCTAGCTCAGAGGGACGGATTATTTCATTTTCTATTTAATATTGAGTCACTACTTACACTGCCTCAAGTTTGTCAACCTCCATTATCACATTCTAATAGCCTAGAATCAGATTTTTTTTTAACATTTAAGAGTGAAAAATCTGCAAACATATAGTGACAATCTTTTAAAAAAAACTGTATCATGATGAACAATATTTTTCTACAAAACATTCAGTAGAGTGTACAAAAACAGTTATCACATTAAAAAACCTTAACCCTACATCAAAAACCCAGCAATTACAGAAGTGTTTACACCTTTGCCCATTGTGTGAACACATCTTAATGAACAGCAAGATACACAAATCAACACTTAAACTTTGGCCTAACAGATACCAATAAGGATGTATACAGGTGTTTGCCTACACATTTTCACATATACACAAAGTTGATCATCTACATCACATACACAAATAAATTCTCATACGAAATAAAAAATATGACTTCATATATAAAATATTTTTCCTCAGGCATTCTTGTGCTCATTTTTTTTTCCACTGCAAAGACCGCTTCAGACAATAAAAATAAAAAACAGAACCAAAAGTTAAAATGAATAACACTTACAGCGAGGAGCTACATTCACACTCCATAAAATGAACAGAATTCCCCAATACATTCATAGAATTATAAATATTCACAGCACTCTCAGTAACCAACTGGTGTTATGTAGTCTACAGCAAATGGTTCAATCTTTCTTTTAGAAGACAAGGGCATGAATCTTAGTCAGGACGACAGAACTGATTTGTTGTAATAAAAGATCTATCAAAAATAGTCCTTAACATTCTCCATTCTTGCCTAATTTTTAGAACAACAGAAGCAAATAATGAAACACTGCCAATATTCAACTTAAACTGCAGGGTGGAGGTTCACAAAGAAATCGGACTGGTTTGTTTTGATCGTTCACAAGCCCATTTGCATGTCAGCGAAGTTGAAGAAGCTGTCCACGTCTCGAGAGGATGTGTTTTTGTTATCAGAGACAAAAACCTGCCAAAAAACAAAACAGGATATTCTCATAAAACGAAAGTCAATTGTTTAAAATCCAGAATAGACACATGGTACAAATACAGTGTGGTTACCTTGGTCCCACTGAAAACTTCATTGGCAATGTTCTTGCAAGCTTCCACAACTCCATCGCCGTTCAACTCAAGGGCAATTACAGGACCTTTAGTAATAAGATTAAAAAAAAAAAGATCAAACTCCTACACAATTTGAGGGTTTTTCCAGCATTTCCTGCTGCTTTATGACTCCTACTTCCGCACTCTACAACTAAAACATGAGTATTCACTACCCAATTTTAGTGCTGATTCAGTTGATTTCTGTGACTGGAAAATTAGTAATCAGCAATGCTGTCACAGTATAAACCATGTGATCATGTTGGCTACCAGTCATTTACAGTATATTTGGGTAAAGAGAAAGTTCACTAATTTGTAATAAGAGTTACAACAGTTGTTACAAACCACATTATTACCTTTAAGGGCTGAGTCTGACTGAAATAAACAGCTTTACCTTTGGTGATCCACTCCACAAGATCCTCTGCACTGTTCTGAAACACTCTCTTCACGTCCTCAGGTCGCATTGACACTTCCTTCGTCTGGATGAGAACAAAACCTTTGGCAATTGCCTGAGAAAATGAAATGAGAAAAGTTATGCTATAAACGTTAAGAATGAACCTCCTAGCCCACATGCAGATCTGTTCTCATGCTTATGCAGTGAGGTAATGCTTATTTTGGCACAATACAGAACACAATTGAAATCCTTCAACATCAACATAGGTAGCTAAGACTTCTAGATCAACTTCTATAAGTATTGAAGTGTCAGCTGAAGAAAAGCTGGTGTGAGGTAGAGAATATAGTATTTTACTAAAGCAAACAATGAAATCTGTAAGCAGCCCAGAACTGAAAGTGCTTCGATAAGACATGCAATCTTTAACTTAATTCCTTGCATGACTCTCACAGGAGTTTCAGTGGTGACGCAACCAAAGCTTCAGATCAGTCTGCCTTTTAAGGAGCTGTTAAAGCTTCATTTGGATTCATTGAGGGTTTTGTTTGGTGTTTTTATAAAACACAGGCTCTCACTCACTGCTAACAAAGTGGTGGTGGTTTACATCTATACAAGGGTATCAGTTTGATTATGGATATGAACCCACAGACGGTATGGAAGGACAGGGTTGTCCCTACCAGTATTTGAGCAAACTCATTCACATTATCTTTCAGATGGCAGAGCCTGGTAAAGGGCTGCCAACATACTCACAGAGCTGGAGTCAAATCCTGGACGTAGTGTCGTCCTCTACTGTGCATGCAGGGCAGCATACCTAACTAAGTCTGTATATGTCAACACATTCTGGAATACCAGGAGCTTTTGCCCCACCCTGAGTGTTTAATTAACAATAATTGAACAAGGCCGATGCTACAGTGTCAATATTAAACCCCTTACCAAACATCACCAGCCTCTCCACTGGGATATAAAATAATGTCCCCTGATGTTAGTTAACTGTGTTAGCTAGTGTTACTTAATGAGCAGTCACCGACTTATGTCATCAGTAGGCTAATAGTCAAATTACTGGCAGGAGTAAGCATTTATGAGTGTGGTATATCAAACTGACATAAATTTCCATCCATAATTCTCACAGAAATGTCACAGTGAATGAATTATTTTATAGACTGAAAAACACAGCAGCAGATAAAAGTAGTGCAATCTGATGAGGCGCATATTCTGGGTTTTAGGCGACATGCTAATTATGAATATGTATCTCTCTTATATTGGCAATAGTATTAAAATTTATCAAATACAAACGTTGAAAGTCAAGATATTTGGTCTTGATTTTAATCACAAGACCACATTCTGTTGACTCAAAAATTTAGCCTAAAATTAAATGGGGTCATATAAACCATGTGCTTCTAATCTTGGGTTGGTGGTCATGTCCCCACCAATGCTGATACCCAATGTAGGTCACTGCTTTTTAAAACACTCTGCAAACTTAAAAAGCAAAGAAAAAGTATATGTAGCTGCATTCAAACTTCAGTGATCTTTAACAAATTCCACATTCCTGCTTCCTTTTTTCAATAGTGCTTATGCAAAACCTCCTCAACATTTCATCCTACCTCATCAATGAGTTTGCGGGCATTTGCAGTTGTGTACTCTCCAGCAAAGAAAACAAAGAGGCAGGACTCTTCGCTGTCCTTACGCCTCCCTCCTTTTGTCAAAGGCACAATGCTGCGTGCAGGGTCAGTGGAGATTCGAACTGACTTGAACTCAGACTCTGGGTCTGGGACCGGAACAAAATCCAGAACTGCTGCAGTCTCTGGCAACAAGCTCCAGTTGTTCTCCCCTGACACGGGTGTGAAGTCATGTATGTTGCTCCAGTTGTTGTTGAATATGCTGAGCCCGGCGTCCTTAAAGTGGAAGGCCAGGTCTGGGTAGAAGTACTGAAAGCAGCCAAATTTCATACCCGTAGATGACTCAATGATGGGCTGAGTGGCACAGCACAAAAACACCTCCAGCTTTTTACAGTCCCTTGTGCGAAACTGCTGACAGGCAACCACACACTTGATGTCTTTACAGTCCCTGAAAAACACACTGCCCTTGACAGGTCCTAGAACAATGCGGCAATTGACACAGTCATCGATGGTGATAGTCGCCGAGTGGTCAAACACATAGATGTTGCAGTTCTCACACTCCTGAATGACAAATTGTTGCCCGTTCAGTTTGCCAGGTAATCGACCCACTGTGACATCTTTAAGGCCAGTCAGCATGTAGTCCTTGGGATCAACCTGCGCAATGACAAAAACAGAACTAAATGACATGGATTTATAGTTATAGTTAGCATGTTTTATTATTTTACTTTGACATATTTTGACATTGAGCAAGCATGCTATTCTAACTGTCTTCACTTTTCTAATTTAAATGTTGTGATGGTTTTCAAGTGTTTATCTTGTTTGGACCACAAAGAAACAAACATCTGGTTTCCTCAACTAAAAAGAAACACTGATTTGACATTTATTGTGACTTATCAGCATAAACTGTTGCTTATCATATCTAACACATTTTTAGTTTTTGTTTAGTTTCTAGTAAGCTGCAAAACGCTCACAGTGAATGAACAGTTATAGTGAATTATTACATCACATTTAAGGTGAAACAGCCTCTGAGTCAAAACGGAAGTAGAAGCTCCGTTTGGTTTAGTCAACACCACTTATCAGAGACAGCCGTGCCTAAAGTGTGGTCAGCTGTGGAGCCGTGAACCGCACGGTGCTCTGTAGTAATCCGATAATGAGCTCAACACGGATACATGAAGTGAACGGGTCTAAAACTCAATAGTACTGTCAACACGTAACAAGCGTGGGATGCTTTCTTTAACTAGTTAGATAAGAGAGATAAAGGCGCATGCAAACACAAATCTCAGTTACGGGTTAAGTTTCAGATCAGTTGCACTTAGGAAATTAGCAAAAGCACCAGTCAATACATCAGGTAGTAGATTTGCATTATACGCATTCGTTAATATCTTGATGCAAACATTAATGGTTTTACTTCTAGATTAAACGAGCCAAATAAAGCGGAACCTCTTATCATACACAGTATTTTCACCTGTTAGCGATTCGACACCAAGTTAACAATTGTTAATTAGCAAAACAAGCTACGGAAGTGTTGGGGGCTCCATTTCTAACGCAGCCGTTTTTATTTCTGTCTTGTTCTTATTTCACATTAAGTGCAGTTTTGTGGTCCGCGGTGTTACCTTTTCTCGTTTATCCCAGCTGTACTGCTTTGGAGCCTCGTCGGTGTTGTTGCCAAGGGGAACCGCGTTGCTTGTCGTCGTAGTTTCAACAGTCGTTGTCGTTGGCGTACGATCCTCCTTTTCCGATGACTTTCTTTTGGATTTTTTCGAGAAGAAGCACCCCATTTTGCTCTCTTATTTGCGACCAGATACAAACCGCTTTCTAAACGTAACGCCGGTTTGTACAACACGAAAAAATGTGAGGCAGCAGCTTACGTGCACTTTAGTTGACAAGATTTTTTTAGCTTCCCGTTTCCCCCAGCTCCGTTTCGCAACCAATGGGTGCTGTCATAGCTATTGCAACAGCCAATAGGAGATGAGAACAGGATGACGGGGTCACGCAGAAGAGGTGTGCACCCATGAGGCATTCGAGTACACCATGTAAAAAGTTATTTCCGCAATCACATTTTCCTATTACGAGATCGTAACGCTTGTTTATACGAAGAAATAATATTATAGTCCTTCAGTATATTCTTTGCGGTTTAACACCCGTCTGTTAGCTTTGTCTGCAGAGATTCTTAGATTAGTTTGTAAAAATAAAAAACTAGTGTCTGACAAGTTAGCTTTAACATTTTGTTTTACTACGGAAAGTACCAGGTTGCCAGATGCATTTTACATGGGTGGCAGTTATTCTGCAATTGGTCTGAAACGACTGCTTCCATCAGAGGTTAAAGAGGGGGATCGCGCGTGTCATTTTTAGATTACTGCATTTGTTGGATTACCATGAATGCATCTTTATGTGCACATTGGGCGTACTTTATCTGGGTGTTGTCTTTACCAAACGAGGAACACTAAAAAAACTTACAACCAACCCATGTAAGTATCTTAAATAACATAATTGCTAATGGCATGATGAAATAAAAACTCAGGTTTATATTGAAGTTAATAGAGATGCTTTTGATATTTGCCACCATGTTCTCTTTTTAACTGCAGTGTTGGTGTGAAGTTTGACTGAAGTAGAACTGTCATGCACAAACTAGAAACCACATATGTAACCATGTCCAACCAGACGTCAGATTAGGTCCAACTTAAGCCACAAGACACTCTAATAATAGGTAATCCCCATCATGCCCCTGTGAAAGATGTACTGAAGCACACTGTGCATCCCCCTTAATTCTATGACCACACATTGACTGTTACTGATGAAACTGTGGAGTGGATAGAATATGGTAAATGGTTTATGAAAGAGACAAGGGAGGTTTTGATATTGATGTAATGTGAGGACAGGAGTTGTTGGGTGAAATACTGCTGAAACAGAAGAAAGATATTTTCCCCCTCTCAGCTAAAAACAGCTGGCTGTACTTGTCTCTCATTGTGATGACACATCTTCCTCTGTCATCAAACATCTGCTGCTTAGTGATGACTTACTTTCAAATGACACGATAGACTATTGCAGTGGTTCCAACCTTTTTTGGCTTATGACCCCATTTTAACATCACAAATTTCTGGTGACCCCAGACATTCATAACAGAGACTTTTTTTGCTAAAATTAATTTGTTTTGATCATGTAATAGTTTGTTGTACTATGTTGCAAATAAATGTTAATTTTGGATGACATTTAGTCTATATGATGTATATTATTATGGACGGAGGCAGAAAAGCCAGGTGTAGATTACTGCACAAAGTGAAAATTTTATTTTCCTTGGTCAGGATATGTACAGTCAGTCCAGCTTGGATTTACAAGGCTGAAAATTAATACTGAACAAACTATAAGTCAAACTATGAGTTATGAAAGAGCTGCAGCATCTGAAACTGACCACAACGAACATTTGAAATATAAACAGTACCACAGTGCTTCAGTTTCAACTTCAGAGTTTGTCATGTCTTTCATGGATTGGGATTGTCTCTCTCAACTCACCAAATATTTTTTATTAGAAAGTTTTTATTTTCATTTTTATCAATTACCAGCAATTTCAGGTGACCCCATATGAATTCCAGGCAACCCCATGTGGGGTCCCGACCCCAAGGTTGAAAAACACTGGACTATTGCATCACTTTCCAATTTATTTAACATCTGCTCTGCCTTTTTACTGTAGTTTTTACCCTTGGCCCTCGCTACAGGGTATTATCATCAGTTTGTCGTCCGTCTGTCCATCTGTATGTGCGGTAACTTTGGCGTGCACCTGTGGTTCTCAACCTTGGGCGGCAGCAAATAGTCACTGATAAGGTGAGGGGGGCTCACTTTCACTTTCTCACAGCTTTATCTACAGAGTTATGTAACCCACCATGTCCTCCACATACAGGTCCGTCGCATTACTTGTAGAGGTACATCGTCCCCCCGTCCCACAAATTTTTTCGGGCATAAGGGGAGCGCCAGTAGGCTGATGATACCGTTAGTGGGACTTGGTTCAAAAAAGGCTGAGAAACCCTGGCGTGGACTGAAGGCTGAGGGTTTTCAAGTGCGGACACGTTATGCTTTTTTTTTTACAGGTTAACATAAAAAAGTGGACCTCACTGGGAGCACACTGCATTAACCAAATGAGCCATCCAAGAAATCAGTGAAACAGCAGAAACACTTCAAATTAGTATACAAAGAAGAGCTTCAATAACCTGTTAGGAGGTGTTAGCCCCACACTGCACCTCATGGCAGTTCCACATTGCAAGTTCACATTCATTAGCATTACCATTCAATTCCTTTGGAGATGTTCGCCTCTCATACTGAGGAATTTAGGTTCCTATTCACTGCTTCTTTACATTTTGGACAACTCCAATCCCTAAAGGAAGTATCTGGCTCATTTAGTGCTCAACTAGTTCAGAATGTCCTATGTGTATAAGAGAGTTTACATTTGCAGTCATTAGTTTACACAATAACTATGCAAAATACCACTGAGAGCTTTTTTATTTTATTTTATTTCTTTTTTTTTTTTTTTTAATTTCAGCTATGATTTACTCTATCACATTCTCACAGGGTCAAAAGTATACATACGCTTTGTTGATATTTGGTGCCATTGCCTTTAAACTGTGTAGCTTGAATCAAATATGTTGGGAAGCAAAACACTCTATAAGATATTTTGTCCAAGTTTCTCCCTGAGCCAGAATCAGGGGAAAAGGGATAAAATTTCATAATACTCACTGTCCTCTTGCAGCTATCTCTACTCAGTCCAAATCAGAAGACAAAATATAAAGATAGATAAACTGATATTTTTCAAAGCTTCCATGTTGAGTCACTGAGTAGAGCATCTGAATAGGGATCTGTAATTACAGCTAGCATGTCTCACATGTAACACACCACCTGTCTGAAAACACCTGTGATTCAACAAAGTCTGCATCTGGGTACATTTTATACAATACAAACAATTCTACAGGAACCAATTGAATTTTTAATGTCAGAACACTTAAATTACAATATACATACAGGTAATTATAGATTTTTTTTGCTCAGTAATGCCAAAAAACAATCAAACAAAAACACCTTTTTGGAGAAAGGATCATTAAAAGATCCATATATGCATAAGCTTTAGCTTGTTGTCTACAGTTGTGGCCAAAGGTTTAGGCAGTTACACAAATTTGTTTTTACAAGCTTTACAGTTTTTAGATTTGTTTCCACGCTTTTCTGAGGTAAACTAAGGAACAACAAAATTACAAGCATTTTATAAGTTTCCAAGACTTTCATTGGGAGATGAATCACATTTGTGCAAAAAATCAGCTTGTGTCACTGTCAGTACTCCTGGCCGTGATTGTTCAGATGAAGTTTCAGAATATCCATATGAATCATGATACAGTTAAGTTTATTAAATGCATCAGTCCATCTGCAGCAGAACAGTCCTACAACACAATGCCCCGTTAATGCTTCGCTTTTAGGATGCTGTAGGTCTTTTTCATCCATTCATACACAGTGTTTGTAACACAAAAGAATATTCCCCCATCAACTCAAATCTGTGTCACTGTTCATTTGGAAAACTTTAGCTGGGTTTTTTTTCTTCCTTCTTTATGTTGGTTTTGGAGTAGTGGCTTCTTTACAAGGATTCTAAGACATCTATTATTTTGCCCGGTTGTCAAAATAATGCTCAGAATTTATGTTTGAAGGAGAAAACCTGATGATACCATAATGCAGATGAGTGTAAATAATGAATTTCAGACTTTTACTCAGTGATGCAGTTGGTGGAGATGTGGTGTTTTTTCAGTGGTGGTGGTTGTGGTAGTCTTAAGTGTGTTCTGGTATGTGACTTCCCCCTGCTGTTGAAAGTTTGGAATATCAATGCAGTATATACATACAACCCCTCCCTGAATTTACAACAGAGTAAACTATCTGCCCATCTCTACTTTTGGTTATTACCCCGCTCCTGAAGGGGAGGCGAGGGTTGTTATTTTTGGTTTGGTTTATTTGTTTGTTTGTTTATTAACTCTCTAGAAGCAAAACTATTGGTTGAATTCATGGTTTGTAGATTGCCAGTGACCCAGAGTAGATGTCATTACATTTTGGGAAACGTAGGTGAAAGTTAAAATTTTTTATGAATTTTTAAAATCTTTTTTTTCTCCATTTACTTATAATGAGCGAAATTTCAAATGTCTGTAGCAGCAAAATTATTGGGTGAATTCATACCAAATTTGGTTTATAGATTGCCAGTGACCCAGAATGGATCTCATTACATTTTGGGAACAGTAGGTCAAAGTTAAAAATTTTTTTAATGAATTTTTAAAATCTTCCCATTTTCTTATAATAGGAAAAATATGTGCGAGGGCGGGGTTTGTTGTGCCTAGAACTACTTGTTATTGTTCAGATTTTTCAAATATGTTATTATAACACCTGGCTGAACTAATAGGGTGAATATACAGTACTGTAACAAGATACAACTGAAACATTGAAAAGCACTAAAAACAAGAATTTCACAAAAAACAGACTGAAGTATCTAGCATTTAGTGCGACCTCCTTTGTACATAACATGTCTTGAACTCTTCTGCATAGACGTTATGAAATTTACTGAATTAGTCTTCCAGTGTTCATTCAACATGTGTTTTGTTTTTTAGGAGGGCAGCCATTGCCTTGAAGGTTGAAGAAACAGCCTGTGACCAAAGGGTTGCTGGTTCAACTCCCCAGAATGGCAGAGAAAGGGTTAGCTGATGTACCCTTGAACATGGCACTTAACCCACCCCATTTGCTCCCCAGGTACCTGACATGGCAGGTGACCTCATGGTGCATGGTTCAGCTAGTGAAGGGTTAAAAGCAGAGGGTCAATTTCAGCGTGTTGTATGGAAAAATATATACTGACAAATAAATATTGTTTGGGCTACTTTTTTATTTTATGGGATCAGAGATCACTCTAGAGACCACTCTTCCTGTAGAAGCCATGTGTATATATTTATTTATGTGTTTGTTTGTTTATTTATCCTCTATTTTTGTTGTAATTTAATAAACAGACTGAGAAATATATATTATGCTCATTACAAGAGTGTAAAAACAACATAGCTTTTGTTTTGTTTTATTATGATGATGCACAGGACCCAGAAAAAAGTCTCTTTCCTTCTGCCCCCTCTAGCTGCACCCCTGGCCCACCTTTCACCCTTCTATTGAAGAAATCCCATCATCCTCAGCGGATGTCTGCTTCATCCTACTTCTTACAAAACGCTGACTTTTCATCTCAGGCCTAAAGAATTTCCTGTTTTGAAGAGCTCCAAGCGCCGTTGTGCAAAATCATCAGTATCTCAGGACAATGACTCAGTAGTGGCTTGAAGCTGACCAGCTTGGGTCACGGTGTGTCCACAGTGTGTCCACGGTGTGATCTGCTCTCCTCCACAAGGGCAGCGCAGTCTCACTGTGGAGCGGCTTCCTGCTTTCCGCACCACGCAGTGTGCCTTTAAAAGGCTGAACTCGCCGGTCTACGGTCTCTGAGCACTGGATTGTTTTCCCACTCGGCTCAGCTGTGTGTGTACCTTCCAGCAGTGACATGGCATAGAGGCGGTGTGTGAGGAACAGCAGCAGCAGCATCCTGCACCATGGAGCCTCTCCGACGCGCCGCGCTGGAGACCATGATGCCCGTTTGGATTTTACTGAACACGGTGTCAGGGATGAAGGCGGTGGACGACGCAATGGAAGAACTTGCCACCGAGAAGGAGGCTGAGGAAAGTCACCGACAGGACAGCGTTAATTTGCTGACATTCATTCTGCTGCTGACCTTAACCATTCTTACTATATGGCTCTTCAAGCACAGACGCGTCCGCTTTCTGCACGAAACTGGACTGGCAATGATATATGGTGAGGCTTACAGGTCATGTGTGTCATGCACGAACACACACACACACACACACACACACACACACACACACACACACACACACACACACACTCTCCTTCACCACCACCTCCTTCCCGCAGGCTTTCAATGATTCAGTCTCTTTAGCGGCGGTACAGAAGCTGCACTGAGACGATGGCAAGATAAAGCTGAGGATACAGGGACGACTAAGCCCTGCACAAATGCACAGACGCGCCACTGCATTTCTAAGCCCTTTTCATTGCTCCTAATTGGCTGGGCCACTGCTAATTTCTAGAATGTGCTTTCGGCTTCTGTCTCCTTAAGTGTGTGCATGTGCAGCTTTGATTTACCCCTGACTCAATGTGCAAGATGTGTTATAGTCGGATTTTTATCACCAAATGCTCATTGTCACACTAAATATGATCATAAATATGAGATAAATAATTTAAGTAGTAACCTCTTTGGTCACAGAAACAATACATCTGTTTTTGTTTTTTTTTTTCTGTATTCCTTATCAGACTGATCCTCCTAGTACCAAAATGTCACTCATTAACCACAGATTACAGATGAAAAGGGCAGACTTTGATTTGTTATGGTGTTGCTTTGTCTCCCTCTCTTGTCTTTTTCTCTACTGTATTTTTAAAGTAGTCTTCAGGTGTCTTCATGAATCCTTCAGTTTTATAAATATGAGCTTTAGCAGGTTGACAGGAGGTCAAATACAGATATTTGTAATGGTATACCCCATAGAAATACAGTTGGAATGGATTCAGTTTGATGTTATGAAGTCAAAGCAGGTTGTTGTTACATCAGACTGTTTGCATTTGTTGAACTGTCACTAGCCTGAAAGTGTTGCCAAGTTGAAACCGGGTCATAGTATTGATTCAGTGTATAGCAGAATTATTTTTATTAGCTTACATACCGTAATGATCAAGACACATCAGTTATTCAGTGTCATCCATTAATTGGTGTCGGTCCTCTTCAAACTGTCACTATTTGTGTGGTCAGGCCACAGTCATGGTGTGATGTACGTGGTTAACCCTTCGGTAGGAGTAGGAGGAGTGAACGCAGCGCTGGCAGCTTTGCCATGTCTCCTGCAGATAGCTGCTGTCTGATCACAGGATTTATGTTCTCTAACTGCCTGCCTCATTCCTCCTTCCAGGCTTTAGCTCTCCCACAGCTCCTGCTCACCCACTCCCCATTTTTCTTCCCTGCTCTGTTGCTCTCCAGTGTCACCGCCTGATGCTGTGGTCTTGTAAAACAGAATCACCTGAAAAATGGAGCAGTTGGCTTAATAATGCTTTACTCTGGAGTAATTCTGTGGTTACTGAAAAACACATTTGTTAGAGGTTCTCATTGCTTAGCATTTTCTGTGTATTTGTTTATCTTATTATCTTCTCAGGTTTGCTGGTAGGTGTGATTCTGCGTTACGGCATCCCTGCTACCAGTTACCATAACCAGACGCCACCAAGCTGCTCGCTAAAAGAAGGGCCTACCACCACCTTGCTGCTTAATGTCAGTGGAAAGTTCTTTGAGTACACTCTTAAAGGGGAGATCAACTTAAAGGAGATTCACAATGTGGAGCAGAATGACATGCTGCGCAAGGTGAGAATCAAGAAATAATATGTTTTTCATCTTGCATTTGTCAGATTTACTACATTAACTTTAAATTCTTTTCAGGTGACATTTGACCCAGAAGTATTCTTCAACATATTGCTGCCTCCGATTATTTTTCATGCTGGCTACAGTCTAAAGAAGGTGAGAGAAACGTCTGGTCATTGAAAAATCTGGTAGACAAAGACTAAATTTGTAGTAGAAATGTGAGAAGTTGTGAGTCAAGGTAGTGTCTGCTGCCACAAACTGCTGCTGTCTTATTGTACAGATGGTTGGCTAAGAAAAGTGTCCATTGGCCAGACTGCGAGAGTGATCAGTGTTTGCTGAACATAAGTGGCCCTTTTGAGGGGAAGTCCACAGCAGATGTCTTTCATTTCCTCTTTGACATTTGTGCTGGTAGAGAGAAACAGCTGATGCTGACAATGTGAACTGTTTTTTTTTTTTTCCTCATTGTTGTACATTGTGCCCTTAAAACAGATGTGTTATACTGGGGGAATTCGGCTGCCGTGGTTTTGTGGTCTTTTACCATACTTTATTAAATTCTTCATATGGGTGGTGCTTCTTTGTACTAGTCCAGGTGTTTTACTCCATTGGGCCTGGACATAACAGGGAATCTAATGCTTTAAAACAACTGGTGTATCTTAGTATGAGGACCTAACTCAGCCTTATCTAATTACAGAGTGAAATGTAATATCAAGGAATGATGGGAAATAACTTTAGCACTGTGCACAGCATCTTCATACCATTTCACATACTGTAATTCTTTGATTTCAGCTTTATATGTACTACAGGATTGCAGGTAATTCACATTTTGCAAAGATAATGTTTGACATGAAGTATCATCATCATATTTTTTAGTGCAGTGGAGAAGAATACTAAAATATGACCAATCAAAGCAATATTCTGTTATGAAGCAGCAAAAGGCTTCAAATTCACTTTAGGTAGGAATTTGCACATATTTGATGTAATTGCTTAATAAGTAACTTAAAAAGCTGCAGTGATAAATAATATATTCATCAAACCTGTTTACTCTCTAGTAGTCCTTTTATTTTGTAAAAGAAGAAGTTGACTGAAAATGCTTGTACACAAACATTGGTATTTATTGTTTGACTTTATTTATTTATTTATTTTTTTCTTATGAAATTGGGATCCAAGGTTGAATTTGCTAAGCAACAAGCCTCAAGAAATAGGTAACAGGATGTTTTATCATCTGAGAATCTACAATTTTTAAAGATGGATTGCAATGGGAGTTTCAAGCACCATGTTTAAATCTGTAAAGAAAGCGATGTGAAGTGATATATTCATAACCTAAGCATTAAGGCTTCATGTTGCTCATCTTCTTTAGATCATCTAAGCTAACATGCAAGATGGGAACTGATGTGCAAATATCTGCATAATTTGGTTTTTAATCTAATGAGCTCCCACAGAGGATCTGAACCACATGTTCACACTATCCCCTTTCCCTCTGTGTGATTCTTTCATGTTTTCACGACAGAAATCACTCCTGACAGGCCTAAGCAGTTGTTGAAGGAAAGGGCTCATTTCCTTGAGATATCTGAATCAGCATATTTGTTTCTTACACACTGGCTGCACAGCGAGTTGTAGAGCTGAGGCGTGAAAGTAATGTGGAGAGGCTGGTGTGCTGCGCTGCTTGTTTGCTTTGCAACCAGTCAAACAGCTGAATCTGTGTTTGTGTTTGACAGCCGCCTGTGGCCATTAATGACCTGAGGCCTTTGTTATATCCACTAGTGCTAACATAAATTTCTGTTATAAAAAGAAACAAAAAAGTGTCAGTTTTTTAAATATGCTGCAGCAATGCTTTGTACACAGTTTCTTTTCCTTTTTGTATACAATTTATATTTTGAATCTTCCAGAGACACTTCTTCAGGAATCTGGGCTCCATCATAACATATGCTTTTCTTGGCACTGCCATCTCTTGTTTTGTTATCGGGTAAGTGAGTCATGACCAGAAACTTTGCAGATATTTCAGTTGTTTTGAAGGAACTGCCCTTTTCTTTGTTGTGATAATAAAAGTCCAGATTTTTTTGTTTTGCTGTCGATCTTCAGGAACCTGATGTACGGTGTGGTCAAACTGATGCAAGTAGTTGGGCAGCTGACGGACAAGTTCTACTACACTGACTGCCTTTTCTTTGGTGCTATTATTTCTGCCACGGACCCAGGTGTGTTAGTCACCAACTGTCAGCCCACAATATGGGAAGTAGTTAATAAATGCTTTCTGTATTAATGTTTGATTTCCTTCTTTCTTTGTCTGTGTTTCCCTCTTTGAAGTAACTGTGCTGGCCATCTTTAATGAGCTCCATGCAGATGGGGATCTGTATGCTCTGCTGTTTGGAGAGAGCGTTATGAACGATGCAGTCGCCATCGTGCTTTCCTCGTAAGTCCAACTGTTGCTGAATCTACACAGCCTTCCTCTCCTTCATACCTAAACTTTTCTGCCTGAGGACTTTTTGAGTTGCTTTTCCCTTCCAATAGGAAAATTCAACACTGACATGTGAGACGTTGACTGACTGACTGTGCTTTGCCTCCCTCTGCTGGAGGTTTATAAAACACCTCATCCAATGTACTCGGAGATATGATTGAGATCTTTTGAAAAATGTTTTATTTTGTAGATAATCTAGAACATTTCATCAACTACAAAGATGAAACTATGCACTTAAAAGGTTTGGCAGAGTGTTAGAGGTGTGAAACCAGTGGCTTCTGGGATTTTGGGTGGTTTCGAATTTGTGGTTAGAGTCATGTGGTCATAATGTTAGGGGATTTTCATGTTATTCACCTAGTTTATTGAAAAAAACAAGTCACTCACTGGTGTTGTACAAACACATTACACTAATATATCAGCAAGAAAAAGTGAAATGAATATGGTCATTGATAAAATAAACATGTGTGGAAGTAATCCTTCAGATTTTTGTGTGTTTTAAAAATAAAATCACAAAATAACATTGGTTTTATATCAGTGAAGGAACTGCGCATCTATAAATTACAGCACATATCTGCATTCCCTTTTTTCAACAAAATACATCCTACATCATTTTCAATACATGACACTAACATATTTTCCTAAACCCAATTTTATTGCCTCCACCAAGTCTAATGGCAGAGGTTATGTTTTCATCAGGGTTTGTCTTTCTGTTTGTTTGTCTATTTGTTAGCAAGATAACTCAAACAGTTATGGATGGATTTGGATGAAATTTTCAGGAAATGTTGATACTGGCACAAGGAAGAAATGATAAAATTTTGGTGGTGTTGGGGGGGGGGGGGGGGGGGGGGCACGACTGATCTGCCTTGGTGGAGGTCTGTGAATTTGAACCCTCCAGGTGCTGCAAAGCTATCTTTATATTCATTTTGGCAAAAATCGAGTGGATTTCTTCAACTCGTTTCAATTCCTTCTTAATTTATTACGTCTATTACTAGTTATGTCATGACATTTGCACATATAAGGTCAAGACTTCAGATGAACATTTCTCTGAGTATGACATAAATGTTTGTCAGCAGCAGCGGTTGTAGTCCATACTGAAAATATGTACAAACTTCAAGCCAAACCTAAAATGTTCAGTTCTTAGTTGTATTAATGAACACAAGTGGCTGAAAGGGACAGAGCAGCATGGACAACAACCTGAAGGGGTGGGGCATGAAGTGGCTCATTTGCGTTTAAAGGGCCAAGCACTCAAAATGACCTTTCTGGTGTCATTTCTCAGAAATAGGGTTGAAAATGAACCTATGGAGTTGAATTAATGAAGAATTCAGACCCAAGCATAGCATTTACAGTTTATGTAGACCACAGGTAAATGTTTTAAAATGTATAATTCAATTTAAAAAAAAAAGCAAAATAACACTCCTTTAAATGGGGTTATGTTAAATGTTGATTAAAAAATCAAGACATAGAGACAAACAGTATTCAAATTGCTGGAAAACTAACCACTACTCTTGTATTTCTGTCTTTTAGGTCTATTGTGGCCTACCAGCCCAGTGGAGCAAACACTCACATGTTTGACGCCTCTGCCTTTTTTAAGTCAGTGGGTGTTTTCCTCGGTATCTTCAGTGGTTCTTTTGTGATGGGTGCAGCTACAGGAGTTGTCACCGCCCTCATATCCTTCAGTGAGGAAATTAAGTTTGACATATAAAAAGTAACCTCTAAATGTTTTTGCTTCATAGTTCTTTTATAGTATGTTGCACTGCTGGTGGTAAAAAATGACTCAAAAGTGTTGCTCTTTAACATGACTTCCACGTGACCAAGTTCACTAAGCTGCACTGTTTCCCTCTGCTGGAGACGGCCCTCTTCTTCCTCATGTCCTGGAGCACCTTCCTCCTCGCAGAGGCCTGTGGGTTTACAGGTGAGATTCACTGGGACTTAGCTGTGATAGAAGTGAGTGTAATTTAGGAAGTGACTACTAGACATTTGTGGCAACGGTGCAAGAGGAAATCATTTGTGAGGTTTTATTTTTTCAGAATCAAAACAAAATCCTCAACTATTGCTTTCACTCATTCATTTATTTTCTGAACTGCTTAGTTTTTGTAAGTGTCATGTGGTGCTGGAGCTTATCCCGGCTAACACTGGGCAAAGGTGGGGTATACCCTGGACATGTCACCAGTTCATCACAGGGCTGACATATACAGCCGAACAAACATTCACATTCACATTAGGGCAGTGTTTATCAACCTTGGGGTTGGGACCCAACATGGGGTTGCCTGAAATTTCTAGTAATTAATAAAAACTTACTGATAAAAAATATATGGTGAGTTGAGACAGACAATCCCAATTCATAAAAAACATGATAATCTGTGAAGCTGAAACTGAAGCACTGTGGTACTGTTTATCTTTCAAATGTTCATTGTGGTCAGTTTCAGATGCTGCAACTCTTTTATAATTCATAGTTTGAGTTCTTGTTTGTTCAGTATTAATTGTCAGCCTCGTAAATCCAAGCTGGACTGACTGTACATATCCGGACCAAGGAAAATAAAATTTTCACTTTGTGCAGTAATCTACACCTGGCTTTTCTGCTTCCATCCATAATAATATACATTATATAGACTAAATGTCATCTAAAATTAACATTTGTTTGCAACATAGTATAGCAAACTATTGCATGATCAAAAACAAATTAATTTTAGCAAAAAAAAAATGTCTCCGTTTTGAATGTCTGGGGTCACCAGTAATTTGTGAAGTTAAAATGGGGTCATGAGCCAAAAAAAGGTTGGGAACCACAGCATTAGGGTTAGGGTTAAATAGATATGTACAGGTGATTTAGATTGACCAGTTAACCTATTAAGGCGCATGTCTTTGGACGTGGGAGGCAGTATCTAAACCTGGAGACAACCCATGCAGACATAGATAAAGCATGCAGAATCCCTCAACTATTGCATATTTACAAAATTTAAAATGTGTTCATGTTTGTCCAAGTTTTGTGAAAAAGTATCAGCTGTATGTAACCAGAAATAGTCTTGACTCATTAAAAAAAGATGGTATTAAGCGAGCTGGTCAGCTGGCCATTTTGTAATTCACAGTAAAATGGAGTTAAAATTAATTTAAAAAAAGAGAAACCCTTTCAAAACAAATAACATTACTAAAATGCCGTTGCAGCAGTTATATGCACTAAACTATATGTTTTGTGTGTCATAAACGAAATTGACCTATTACACTATACTTACAGGGCCTTTTAAAAACTTTGTTTAATCAGGCAAAGTAAAAGAATAGACAGACTAAATGACAGTAGACAGACCCATCAAAAGCAGGACTTTTCAAATCTAGAGACAAATGAAAAAGGAAAGGACAAAAAGAAAAAATAAATAATTAAATAAATAATTGGTTTATCCATTATATCCGTAATGGTACTTCCATGACTTCATTCAGACAAGGTCAGTTTATTTTAGAAGAGACACAGTCTTCCACTCATTTACGAGCCATTGAATTAGTGTTTGAACAGCAAGAAACGCAGTGTTTTCAAAAAGAGAGAAATCACTTCATGTTTCTAGTATGTGTTGTAGTTTTTCTAGTCTATCCATTCAGGAAGTCAGCTATTTAAAAATATCTTTTCAAAGGAATGAGTGAATTATTTTTTTTTTAATAGTATTTATCCATTTTGTCTGATAAATTTTGGGTGTTTATTATGTGTCCTTTGACCTCTGTGTCAACGTATTAAAGTGTCCCATAAACAAAGTCAGTTGAATATCAATAATATGGTATCTAGAGTAGGCTCTGGTGAGTTCATATGTAGGCTAAGTGGAAAACAAAAACTAAACAGCCTTAGTTTTTTGACATACAGTAAATCATTTTTAAAAAGTTGTTTATCATTTAACAAAGTTTTTTCAGATAGTTTAAGCTACTAATTTGCACAATTACAGTAATCAGCCTTTTAATTCCAAGCTCACAAGATGTTGAATCATGTAGAATAACATGATTATAAGCCGTTTAAACTCGGTGCTGCTAAACCGTCTCTTGAAAAATGAGATCTGTCTGTTAAGCAAATGAAATACTACAGGGCTTGGAATGCAGATTATACAGCAGATGTGCAGCAGATCAAATTATCAGATAATATGATAAACGGAAGCAGAGCACTAAGAGGACTGGGAAGCTCATCTTTATCCAAAATGTTTCTGCAGCAGATGAACTGTGCATTTGCATATTACACAGGCTCAACAAACAATTTTTTGTATTATTGTATTTTACTGTATTTGTTCCTAAAGAATGAAGCCTTAAATTGATGGAAAGGCCACTAGACCAGTTGATGCAGATGAATACAATGTACTTTGACACATTATATTCTGTAGAAAGCCATTGTTTATTTCATTGTTGCCAAATTCTGAAAAGAAAAGGGGACCAAGAGTTCATATAAACTGTGTTTGTGTTTTATGACTCAACCCAAGAACTCCTGCTTTGGGTGTCGGAGAAGCAATAACCATTATTGCTTTATGTAAGCATTTTCCTCCAAACATAAAAGTTATGGAATTGATGCTTCTAAATTATTCACCCACCTCCGAAATAACTGTACATATGAACTATATAAAATCAAGTTACAAACACTGTAAGTACTATCTCCAATGAATGAATAAATTGACTTATGATAAGATAAGATGAGATAAAACTATATTGATATCAAGTCATGGAAATTCAGTTTGTCACAGCAGCTGTATAGCACAGATGGTAATGTAGAAAAACGATAAAACACAACAAAGGAAAACTACATATAATATATACACAGAACCATGATCACAATAAAATATATGTATTCAGTCTAAATACACATATAAAACATTATGTGTTTGTCAGGTGACTATTATTCATATTTGAGATTCCCATGCACCCTCTCAATGTGTTTTGTGTTTTGCAGGTGTTGTGGCCGTGCTGTTCTGCGGCATCACACAGGCTCACTACACTTACAACAACCTCTCTGAAGAGTCCACCAAACGCACCAAACAGGTAGCACTCTGAACACTGTGTACATGTTTGGAACCCCCTTACAGTGTGAACAGGGTGCCGCTCGGCCCCGGTGCCAGATGGCTCCATGATCAGCCTGCTGTGACCTTAATCGGGGCTGTCTGAGGACATCTCTCCTGACGCGACTGTTTAGTTTCCCAGAGGGGGTTCAGTCTTGAGGACAGGGTGCAGATTAGCACATAGACACCACACTGTGACACATTCTGGATCCGTGCTGCAAGTTTCCTGGCAGGCTTTGGTTATGCGGTTTCAGAGAAAGCACGTAGTACAATAGAGAGGCTACAGTACATCACTTAGATTAAAAATAGTGGGGGAAGTTTTATTGTTAAAGCTTCCATTTCTCTCCATGTAGGTGTGTTTAGCTCCTTTGTCCAACACTGATGCAGTCAGTTCTATTATCGTCATGGCATCCAGGAAGAGAAAACTCTCAAAGCTGCATTCAAAGGCAATCTATATAGTGCTTACTTCAGAAAACTAAATAGAGGATTTTTAAGCAAATCAGTGTGAATTTCCCACATTAAAAACTCCACTGTAAGAACAGCTCTACTAGAAAGACCCCAAATGTACTCGTATTATACTAAACTGTCTTGAATTAAAGCTGCAGGACCAAAAATCAGGGGAAAGAATGTCAGTGTTACACACCCATCTTCATTACGTCTCTCCTCTCTGTCTAAATCAAAAGACTAAATATAAATCTCACGCTGTTATAGATATTTAAGCCAGTTTTCTAAGCTTCTGTGTTGAGACAAGAGTAGAACAGCAGAGTCATGTCCAGGTCACAGCTGACAGATTCTGATCATTGACTGGAAATTACACCCATACATATTTTCAATATCCCTACTGTCTGAAATAACCTGTGGTAAGGTAGACTGTGACAAGTTTACCAGAAGTCAGTGATAATTAGTGGTTAGAGGTTTACAGTGGTTTAAGTTTATGGTGTACCAGGACTTTTCAACTTCATTATCCAAAAGTTGTTGGAAAAGTGAATCACAGCAAATGTATTTATATAGAGTATTTCATGCACAAAGGTAGTTTATGAAGTTATCTGTACTCTTTTCCATTTTAACAGTAAACCTCTCTGCACTGATCGTATCATTAACTCTTGTTGTACATGTACAGACTAAATCTAAAGTGAAATAATCATTACAATGTGTGTCATTGTGTTTGCAGCTCTTTGAGGTCCTCCATTTCCTGGCTGAGAATTTCATCTTCTCCTACATGGGTTTGGCTCTGTTCACCTTCCAGAATCACATTTTCAGTCCAATCTTTATCATAGGAGCTTTTGTATCCTTTTTATAATACATTTTTTGTTTCCAGATAAGACGGCTCCTTTCATAGATATATTTTCACCACAGCTGCAGAAGTGGGCCAGAGTTGATGCCTCGGAGGTGGCTGTGATCTTCATGTAGACACAGTTAACCCCAAAATAATTTAGACCTTGAGACCAGAGTTATGGCTCCCTCTGTGGAGACTATTTATATGATCTACTTCTTAATTTAAATGAGAAGCACAAAACAAAAACAACTTTGCAGAATTGTATGATCAGTCCCTTAACCATACCCTGTCAGCTCTCCATATTCATCGGAAGAGCCTTCAACATTTATCCGCTCTCCTTTCTTCTCAACCTCGGCCGAAGGCACAAAATCAAGGGGAACTTTCAACACATGATGATGTTTGCAGGTAAATAAATAGCAGCCTTTATTATTTAATGTCCTCATGGCTACAGACTGAGAGTGACTGAATGCATTTTGTTTGTGATGCTGTGCAGGTTTGCGAGGGGCGATGGCGTTTGCTTTAGCCATCCGGGATACAGCCACGTACGCCCGGCAGATGATGTTCACCACGACACTGCTCATCGTCTTCTTCACCGTCTGGGTGTTTGGAGGTGGGACAACACCCATGCTGTCGTGGCTTCACATTAGGTAACATTTTATACATTACGTCTATATCAATATGCAAATGTGAAACTAATAAAAGCACCTGCGTAGGAATAGAAACTTCCATTCACAACTTTGTACCGCTTACTCCAAAACGTCTCTAAAACATTACAGGATTGATTCTTTAAATTACTGCACGAATAGTAAAAATCCAAGAAAAAAATAAATGGCACGCTACAAAAAACATACCTTCCTCTCTAAATGTAAATGGATTATCTTATGCTAAATATGCAAGAAAGGGGGACAAAATGAACCGATGAATCCAATAATAAGCAGCAATAAAGTAACATTAAAAATGAATTAGTGATGTTCTTATGTAATTTTTTTCCATGTTCTTCTGACTATTATTGTCATGTCTGTCACACTCCTACACATACTTAAATAAATTATTTATCATTATTTGTTTCGTAGTTATGGGTTTAAACAATAAGAATACAACAGTAGCAAAAAAAGATTTCAAATTAAGTAATTACATTTTCGGCGAGGTCATCCCTGTGCTTTAAAAATAAAGAACTTTATTATAATTGAATATTGATTCAGTAAAAGCATGAATAACCTTCAAAAAACAACTTCAGACATATTGGAAGTATTCATGATTTTACTATAATTTATGTTTCATGTTGCTTTTTATTGAATATGCAGTGATTTACTCGCAGGCTCAAACAGTGAATGTAACAAAGATTTAGAAAAGTCTTGTTTTATAAAAAAAAAATCCTGCATTACTGTTAATTCTTTGCTTTAATATTGTAGGTAATATGGATGTGTTTCTTAAGAGCCTCTGTCCGTTTTTCTGTAATTTTGTTCTTTGTAAATGCAAGCTTTAACTTTATGTGTGCTGTGCTGTGTATTTGGACTGTCCAGGAGATGGGGCCAGAGGTCTCCACTGCCGCCGACTTTCAGCTCCAAGTTTCTCTAACAGCAGCATCAAACTCATTGAGGCTGTTGCCTTTTCCTCTGAAGCAACAAAGATTTTCAGCTCTCAGATTGAATGCTGGAGCACTTGGGATTAAAGAGCAGTTAATAACTGCACTAACTTGACGTGTTATCATCAGTAGACGTGCTGCGTTAGTGCTTCTGTATGGCTATGTGTATGTCCGGTGCCAAGCCTCACTTATTTTTGTCCGGCTATGGTGTGTTGGGAGCTCCCATTTGTCATGATAAAGCGGATTATGAGCTGCTTGTGTATGTGTGTGTATGTGTGTGTATGTGTGTATGTGTGTGTGTGTGTGTGTGTGTGTGTGTGAGTGAGAGAGAGAGAGAGATAGCAGTCAGGCTGAACAGGCTCTGTTTAATATGAGTAATGCCTCTTCGGACTGAGCAGGAACTATTGTGTTTGGTGGAGGTTTAGAGCACTGCCAAAATCTC